>NC_136067.1:163337326-163374826 GCF_964261635.1 Lissotriton helveticus | reverse complement strand
TCGGGCAGATCCCGTACGGAGCGGCGTCTACGAGGGGATCCCCGTCCTCACCTATACATAAACCAAGCTGCTGTTCGCGTGATACTCAAAGGTGGACACCTTCAAGCATTGAGATATATATATATATATATATATATATATATATATATATATATATATATATATTACGCTGCCAATTCCGTCAGTTCCAACAGAAATACAGGCACTGACAAATACTTTAAGATCAAGATAGTTGACTGAGGTCGTACTTATCTCATATGTAAATTTGAGGTTCAGGGAGTTCTTATTTAGATCACTTACAAACTCCTCTGCCTGACTGGAAGAGCCCTTCCAAATCAGGAAAAGGTTGTCGATGTATCGACGGAATACGACCACATTTTGACCCCATCTGACATGTGTGTCAGCAAGGGCCACCTGCTCCTCCCACCAGCCTACGAAATGGTTCGCATAGCTGGGAGCGAAGCAGGTGCCCATCGCCGTCCCCGATATCTGTCTATATAGGTCACCCTCAAACAGAAAAATGTTATTGTGTAAACAGAATTGTATACATTCCAATAACATGGTGTTATGTTCTGCAAATTTCAAAGCTCTTTTAGGTGACTGCTTGGATACCCAGGGAGTGTTCTATACAGGTATACAAACTTGTGATGTTAAAAATGGTGTCTGATCGAATTAACCGATGTAACACTGACGAAGGAGCAATCCGAAACGCGTCTGTTTCTCATACCTCGCTGTGAATAAATGACTTTTGATGCACGCTTCCTGAGTGCCTGTATTTCTGTTGGAACTGACGGAATTGACAGCGTAATTTATTTCGCGGCACACACCGCCGCGTTCAGGCACCCGCCAAGGGAGTGTAGAGCAAGGTGCAGCTTGGAGCAGTTATATATATATATATATATATATATATATATAAGCAAAACAACTCCTGTTGCCGGAATCCACTTTCCCACAGGCCCGCTCCGGTCAGCTCCTATCCTGAAAGATTCGGGGTCATTCGCCAAGCGGGGGCCGAGAAAATAGGGGGGTCCCAAAACATGTTTTCTCCATGTTATTTTCCATAGGAAACTTTAGACATGGCTACAGCCCGAACTGCTGAACGGAATTACACCAAATTTGGCAAAAAGATAGCCCTCTTTTTGTTAAATGGTGTAAATCTGTTCAGTGGTTCCTGAGAAATTAAAAAAAAAGAGGTCAGAAAATCGATTTCCCATAGACACGGCTACAGCTCGAACTGCTGAACGGAATTACACTAAATTTGGCAATAAGGTAGTGCTTGGTTCAGAAAGCGCCCTTTTTTTAAAATGGTGTAAATCCGTTCAGTAGTAGCTGAGAAAATCAAAAAATCAAAGTTTCGATATCTAGAGGCGCGGTGGATCCACGGACCCTCCCGACCACAATCACTGATACAAGCACACACTCATCCATACAGCCACTCTCACAGTCACACACTCTCACTTATAGCCATTTATATACTCTAACACACATATATACTGCCTTTCACATATGTAGTTACTCACACATGTACCACTGAGATATACATTCACTCACTAACACACCCATACAGACACTCACCCACCCATACAGTCCATGCACTCTTGAAACCATGCACCCAGTGAATCACCCAATCACACATCTATGCACAGAGTCACACACACCCCACCTACACAAACACTCAGGCACCCATACAGATACTCAGACAACCAATCAATAACTCATATAGACACTCATGTAGCTATTCACAAATCCATGCAGCCGCTTACACACCATCAGACAGACGGATATAGAGATTCACACAGTTTAGTCACTAACCCATGCATTCAGTAAGATATGTTTAATCACTCACTTATAGAGTCAGTCACACACCTACTAAATCATCCATTCAGACACTTATACACTCACTCATTCTTCAATACACCTTTCCCTATATATATTAAACATATTTAAACTTTTCAGCAACATACAGTCACTGGATGATGTCATTTGAGATGTCATCAGTGATGTCACTGACCATGTCATGAGTGATGTAATATGTGACGTCATTAGCAGTGCATTGCGGGGGCGCGAGTTATAGTTAGCTGAACTAACTGTAACGGGGAAATTTCACTGGTTTTGTACGAGTGAAATGTCCAACTAACTATAACGCCCCTGAAACATATAACCATTTTAAGGTTTTTATAGGCGTATTTATGAATCCTATGCTTGTGTATATTTATTGATTACCATGTATTGATTGTTAATTTATCTGTATGAAATATAAGATCTTATCTCTAAAACATGCCCTATTTGCACAACTTCCTATTTAGACATTATCGGTGGCATAGTTATTTGGTCAATGTAATGGGGTAATAAGGTATTTTACCGATATTATCTCCCAATCTCGAAAACCCAATTAACTATTGGTACAAAATCCCTCGACGAGGTATAATTTCTAACCTTGCTATAGCACTTTACTCTCTTCGTTACCATAGTACATGGACATTAACAGCATATGGGGCTCCATATTGTTTCCATTCAAAGCTTGTGCAATTAACTTTCTGCAGAAAGAGCACGTTCCGTAACATTACGAACATCAGTAGTTGCCTTGCACTTTAAATATTTCACATTATCTGAAAGTTCGATTTTATTACAAACACACACTTTACTTTTTTTGTTTATATCACTCTCACTATTTATTTAAGACAAAGGGTTTTACATTTCACACAATGAATTATAACGGTGTTCTCTGTTTTAAATAGATTGTTGAACCCAAAACACAAAGTATACCAAACTCGATAAAATGATGAACAGTTTGTGTAGTTTTTGATGTTATAATTCTTCTATTTCAATGCCATTTGTAGGCTTTCATACCATGTGATGAATGTATTTAAACCAATGTCTGGTGATGAACTTTGTCATGTGATCAAGCGCTCTGTGAAGCGCGAAATGCGTCGTGATGATTGGTAACACCGAAGCTAAATAAATCACTTTTTTGCACTGAACCTGGGTTCGTGTCCGTACTTGCAGCCTGGAGAAAGCCTGCGCCGTGCCGGATTATCCTTGGAATGTAAAAGCCGATTGTAGTCTCTTGATGGCTTTCAACTGACCCCCTCTCGTCTTGTGCCACAGCGTTTTTGAGAGACAAGTTTTCCCGCGAAAACCGCCAGGATCTCCGGAAGGAGAAAAGCTGTGGAACCCCCTCGACCTACTATTACACGAAGTGCCGGAAGACGGACCGAGACGCGGCTGTATCGGAGGAGACAGCGGGTCTTGTAGACTGCATGAGGTACGTGTGCTTACGAATAAGGTCGTCCTACAGGGGTGAGAGGTGTGCAAGGCTAAAGGATAATACAGGAAGCATAATCTGTAAAAAACGTAACTCCAAAGCTACATAATACGGCTAAACCATTGGTGAATTCCCATTATGTCGTCTGACACAGTACAAGAAAGAGAGAGTGCAGCGCTACTGATGTTCGATGAGAAGAAATCGGAACCGGCAAAAGAGAGTGGTGCGACAAACAAAATAAATGAACCTAACAATGCCATTAGAGAGAAATTCAAACTATTGGAGAAAAAAAGCTGCACAGAACAAAGTAAATGGTGGGAGGCCAGATCATTAAAAATTCATTTAGATGTAAATCGGGTCCCTCGTGGGCTACGTATTCTTTTAGCACAAACTTACGATAAACCAAACCCCACACTAATGCGCGAATGGGCCGATTGCAATTTGGATAATTCCAAAAGGCTAATGCCAATCCTAGTTAAACATGCGGAGTTGGACAGAACAGAATTACTAGAAGAAATTAACAAAATTAATGACGAAATTGAAGCTCTAAGCAACGTGGAAGAAGCAACTAAACTTAGAAGGGAAATGTGCATAAGATTAAAAAAAGAAGAAGACATTATAAAAAATCGAAAAACTTACAAATTCTTCCGGGAAAAAACGGACTACGAAACAGGACAGATTTTTACCTTCTCCAGAAAATTTGAGGCACTAAGGAAAAATAGACAGGCGGGGAAATAGGTTACTACTAAAACTGCAACTATGAGATTAGAAAATACAACACTTAGCTCATCTATTTCGGAAGACAGTTCTAACCCAGATAGTGATCAAGAAAAAGACGAACAAGCAAGGGCAGCAGGTCCTAAAAATACATTGGACGAAGAGCTGGCCCTTTTTTGCGAGGACAGAAGACAAACGTTGCGCCCTCGGACAAGGCAACAGCACCATGCCGCTCAAAAAACTGCAAGCGAAGAGAGCGGAGGAAAGCCAACAAATGCAGGGGCAAATTGGAAAGACAAAAACAAGAAGAAAGGGGGATGGAACAAAAATTAGTAACCCCCATTGATCTTGACAAAACTGTTGTTAACCTTGCAGGAATAGAACTGAACCAAAAGGAGAAGGAAATACTTAGCCTGGGTCTAACATACTGTCCCAAAAGGAATTTCAACTATGTAAACACCAGCTTGGATGTGTACAAAAGCACAAGAAAGCTTAAACTAAACATTTTATATTAAACAAATTTGAAAAAGAACAAGCAGCGCCGCCAGAAAATACGATTACCAATGATAATCCAAACTCTCAAGCTACAGAGGCCCTAATGGAGGAACTTGCAGAACTGTGGCAATCGAATGCACCAAATGAGAGTGGTATGATTTTAACTCAATCTGAACGAACTGATGTAATTGGTGGCGCATCGGCCATCCAACAGAGAAAGCCCTTAACGAACACAGAGCTAAGTCCACATATACTCCAGTCATGTTAAAAGATTCAATAGATCTCTTTCACGAACAAGTTACCAACCAACTAAAGGATTTAAATATGAAAATCCATAGGGGCAAACACAAGTACAATAAGGAAACAGCGGATTATAGAGCCTTAATTACTAAACTGCAAAAAAATCGCAATGTAATTGTCCGAGCCTCGGACAAAGGAGGTAATATTGTGTTGATTCATAGAGATATGTATATAAAGGAAGCCCTTCTACAACTTAACGATAGAACTTGCTATACTAGATTCTCATGGACAGAACTCAAGATTATGTATACACATTGTTACAAAAAACTGTCCAAATGGAAATCGAAGGGCTTCATTACCAGTCAGGAGCACAAATTCCTCAAAAATGATTATCCAGTTGTACCGATAATGTACTTTTTACCAACGTTGCACAAAAATCCAATAAATCCTCCTGGACGTCCTATCATTTCGGCCAGGAACAGCTGTCTAGAACACATGTCACAATATGTTGATTTCTTCCTGCAGGGAGAGGTTAAAGGGCTTCCATCTTATGTCAGTGATACCAGTGACTTTCTTAACAAAATCAGTAATATTGAGTTGCAAACTGATTATATACTAATTGCACTGGATGTGTGTTCGCTGTATACCAGCATTGTACACTCAGATGGCCTCAATGACCTTAACTTCTAGCTTGAAAGATCTTTACCAGACATGCCTGACCACAGAAAAATGTTGCTGGATATGGTTAGATTTTGCCTGGACAATAATGTATTTATGTTTAACAACTTGATGTACAGGCAGATGCAGGGTGTTGCCATGGGGGCCAGCTTCTTCCCCAGCTACGCGTGTTTACACATGGGCTGGTGGGAGGAGCTGGTCCTCTTGGTTCAACACTCAGAAATTATGCAACTTAATGTGGTAACCTTGTTACGCTTTATTGATGACCTGTTTGTGATTTGGAGGGGGGATATGACATCTGCAGAAGTTTTTGTGTCAGATCTAAACAAAAACAATTTAAATCTCCAATTCACAGCCATTTTAAGCAAGACATCCATCACATTTCTGGATACTGAGGTCTTTATTGAACAGCGTAGAATAGAAACCAGGCTACACCGTAAGATCACAGCGGGAAATTCTACCCTCCTTGCTGGGAGTTCACATATTAAACATCTAGTCAACAGCATCCCGTATGGCGAGATGCTACGCCTGAAAAGAATACACAGCAGGCAAACAGATTTGAAAAATGCACAGAAGGATAGTAAATTGAGATTTTTGGAAAGGGGCTATTCTCCCAAAATTATAGATGCAGCTATTTCTAAATCACACCAGAAAGACAGGTCCCTATTATTGGCTGGCAACACACAGGCACTGGCAGAAATTGGGGAAAGTGCCACAAAGCCACCTGAATTTAGATTTATTGTGCAATACAGCGCCCAACATAAGGAGATAGAAACTATCATAAGCCAAAATTGGCCATTACTTCTGAGTGACCCTGTGATAGGAAAGGATCTCCCTAAGAGGCCCTCAATCACATATAGCAGAGGGCAGTCTATGAAAGACGAATTAGTGAAAACCAGTCCTGAGGTTCTGGAAGGGTCTGCTTGGTACCAAACACATACAGGATTTTTTAACTGCAAGGTATGTAAAGCCTGTCAACAAGCGATTAACAAAAACAGTTACCATTCGCCATTTGACTGCAGAGAACACAAGATTAATAAATTACTAACATGTAAGACGGAATATGCCGTTTATGTGTTAGTTTGTCCCTGCAATGTGCTCTATGTGGGAAGCACGAAGCTTCCTGTACATAAAAGAATTTTACAGCATTTACGGGCAATAGGAAATCAGGATAATACATACCCTGTAGATAGACATTTTAAAGCCAAGCACAACTCTAGAAGCAGTGAACTTAAATACTTTGTTATTGATTGTGTGCAGGCAAGCCGACAGGGTGGCAATAGGGAGGACAAACTACGCCGCCTCGAGACACAATACACAATCGAACTCAATACAAAGCATCCCTCAGGCCTTAACATCACGGAGGACCTTTATACCTGTCTCTAATACTGAAAATCTTTTGGCCGTTTTGCTATTTGCCCAGGATTTTATAGGATTTGTAAATTATTAAGCATGTTTTACGATTTTTAGATTGATATTTATACAGATTTTGTCTATGTTTTATACTTTTTAACAATCAATTTATATATGATGGTTTTTAGATGTATCATATGAATTCATTTTTTTAGCCATTCAACAACCATTTTAAGGTTTTATAGGCGTATTTATGAATCCTATGCTTGTGTATATTTATTGATTACCATGTATTGATTGTTAATTTATCTGTATGAAATATAAGATCTTATCTTTAAAACATGTGCTATTTGCACAACTTCCTATTTAGACATTATCGGTGGCATAGTTATTTGGTCAATGTAATGGGGTAATAAGGTATTTTACCGATATTATCTCCCAATCTCGAAAACCCAATTAACTATTGGTACAAAATCCCTCAACGAGGTATAATTTCTAACCTTGCTATAGCACTTTACTCTCTTCGTTACCATAGTACATGGACATTAACAGCATATGGGGCTCCATATCGTTTCCATTCAAAGCTTGTGCAATTAACTTTCTACAGAAAGAGCACGTTCCGTAACATTACGAACATCAGTAGTTGCCTTGCACTTTAAATATTTCACATTATCTGAAAGTTCGATTTTATTACAAACACACACTTTACTTTTTTTGTTTATATCACTTTCACTATTTATTTAAGACAAAGGGTTTTACATTTCACACAATGAATTATAACTGTGTTCTCTGTTTTAAATAGATTGTTGAACCCAAAACACAAAGTATACCAAACTCGATAAAATGATGAAAACAGTGTGTGTAGTTTTTGATGTTATAATTCTTCTATTTCTATGCCATTCATAGGCTTTCATACCATGTGATGAATGTATTTAAACCAATGTCTGGTGATGAACTGTGTCATGTGATCAAGCGCTCTGTCAAGCGCGAAACGCGTCGTGATGACTGGGAACACCGAAGCTAAATAAATCACTTTTTTGCACTGAACCTGGGTTCGTGTCCGTACTTGCAGCCTGGAGAAAGCCTGCGCCGTGCCGGATTATCCTTGGAATATATATATATATATATATATATATATATATTCACTGAAAAAACCATAGGTTATAGACCATATATAGTTAGGAATTAGCATTTAAAAAACCTTATTTTACTCACACAAAACCATTGAAATTCCATATATAGTTAGTTGCACTAACTATATATTGCGCACCCGCAATCCACTGCTGATCATGTCACATATTACATCATTCATGACATGGTCAGTGACATCACTGATGACATCACTGATGACATCTCAAATGACATCACTGATGACATCACTGATGACATCATCCAGTGACTGTGTGTTTCTGTAAAGTTTAAATATGTTTTAGATATTGAAGAATGAGTAGATGTATAACTGTCTGGACGAAGGATTTAGTAGGTGCATGACTGAATGTATGAGTGAGTGATTAAATGTGTCTCACTGAGTGCATGGGTTAGTGACTAAACTGTCTTAATTTGTGCATCATTATGTCTGTTGTTCTGTAAACTACTGCATGTGTTGATCAGTAGCTATATGATTAACTATATGGGTTATTGATTGATTGTCCAAGTATTTGTATGGGAGACTGAGTGTGTGTGTGGCTGGCTGGGAGGTGTGTGACTCTGTGCAGATCAATGTGTACTTGTATCAATGATTGTATAAGAAAGTAAGTATGTGTTACTATATGTTTGAAAATGTAAGGTGCTCTATGTTTAACTGTATAGACAAGAAAATGGAAGTGTGATTGATTATTTACAGGACTGACTAGGTGTGTGAGTAACTCCATGGATGAGTGGCAGAGTGTGAGTGTCTGTATAGGTGTATGAGTGCATATGATAGTGTTGTAAAGATGAGTGATTGTATGTATGAATGATTGTATGGGTGAATGAGTGAATGTGTGTGTAGACGTAGGAATCAGTGAGTACGTATGTAGTAACTAGTATTGGTGTGTCAATGGTTTCAAAAATTATACTCTGTATTTAACACTGGGTGAAACAGAGGTTATATTAAAATGTGAGGAGATGCATTGTATTGTCACATGAATGATATCATCAGTGATGTGGTCATTGATGTCAAATGAGATGTCATCAGTGATGTCATCAGTGATGTCATTTGAGATGTCATCAGTGATGTCATCAGTGATGTCACTGACCATGTCATGAATGATGTAATATGTGACATGATCAGCAGTGGATTGCGGGTGCGCAATATATAGTTAGTGCAACTAACTATATATGGAATTTCAATGGTTTTGTGTGAGTAAAATAAGGTTTTTTAAATGCTAATTCCTAACTATATATGGTCTATAACCTATGGTTTTTTCAGTGAATTTTCAAGGTTTTGTAAATGCTAATTCCTAACTATATATGGTCTATAACCTATGGTTTTTTCAGTGAATTTCAATGGTTTTTTAATAGCAAATATCATAAGCTGTCGAATGTCAAGTACGTGGTAAGTGTTTATGCACACTGATCTGCTTTGAATGGTGCCCCCCCCCCTCATTTCTATTAGGAGTACTCTCTCTTTGCAGATAGTGAAAGGTAGTTAACGCAGGCCTTTGCCCCCGTTGTAATCCGTCGTGCCTGCTTCTCTCACCATTTGATTGATTGTTATCCAAGTATTTACTGTTTTAGAATTAGTTCTCTTTGGTTCATTCTCTATTTACAAACAAACACAGAGTCGCAATACTCTGTTTAGTCTTTGCAGATAACGAAAAATCGTGTAAAAAAAAAGAAAAGGAATCGAGCAAAATCAGTAGGCCACTAATGGGATCTCTTTTTGACCTCGCTAAAATAGAAACATTAGGAACAACCCCTCATGACAAATACAAAACTAGTGAGATGAACTGAACTCCACACAATGATGGCTGCAAAACAGCTCGGCTCCGCCACCCACCCCGCCCAAAATAACGATAAAGAGCGGCTGCCATGATTGGTTACGGAATGGCCACAACGGAGCTACGAAATGGTGCTGCTCTCATGCTAACCCCAGCTTCGGTCTGAAACATCCAGAAACACTGTAGACTACCAATTCGATCAGTTCCGGTAGCGCCCCAATGTAACCCGGTAGAGAAGAACTAGCCCTCCCCTCTTTGACTGATGGTTCTTGTTGCCTGTCCCTTCTGTTGTCATTTAACAGAACTATTTAGCCTGCTGAAAGGGGTTGTGTTTCGACCGCTGGTTGGTGGAGACATTTTGACTATATTCTGGACCTGCGTTGTCGCGTAATGCGTCATATGACGCGCCGCGTTAGCGCATCCGGAAGTCATCCGGGGCGCGCAGCGCGTAACGTAAGCATAACAAGTCATGTGACTTGTTAATAAAACTTTTCATTGGTTCATTTTACTTTTCTTATTCTAATGATGAAAGCCTTGGTCATATCACCTAAAAATTACGCTTTTAATTACTTCCGAACATTATTTTCTCTTAAATATATGTTATAATGTTCCAGGCTAATGTACTTTCCCGGAAATTTTACAACTGTCCTGCAAGTAAAATATATTCTTTTTTCGAGAAAAAGAGCGTTTCTTCGTCCCATGACGGAGCCGTTGAGCAAAAGAGGGTCGACCTGCTGTCTTAGTCGCCGATACGCCTGAATATGAGATTCTTATCGATCACTTTATGTTGCAGGAATAGAAAACACAACAGCCCTTGACCATTTATCTTTACTGCGTTCCTTCGTATTATACCTTTTACCCTTCATGTACTTGGTCTGCTTTATTTCACTTGCCTTTTAATGATTCTAAAACAGTGACTATTATTAAAAACTTTACCAATGTATACACTACTACCATGTTTTCTTTTAAAAACCTTTATTGTGAAAATTTCATTATACAAATACGAGCCTATAACCACGTGGGCCTGCCACGGAGCAAACTGTAATCGTATATGATGAATAGACATTTACACTGTAGAGGAACGTAACGGGCGGGCCATTAGGTTGCAAAAACTAAGGTGTCTAACAGTTACGGAATCGGTGGACGTATATTTTATAATTAAAATACGACAGGGCCAGTTACAATAAAATTATCTAGATATACATTTGCGGGCAAGTACCATGGGTGACGTTAATTCGAATTTTCAACAGTACAGTAATCAATAACACATCAGAACTTAATATCAATAGGGATGTCGAAATATTCAATCAATTCTCGTCCCCGCCCGCCATGTGCTTCAAAACTGCATACGTATCTCGTGATATCAAGGTTGTGCAACCAGTACACAACAAGGAGTTACGAGTCCCATTTATTCCGGCGCCATTTTGGGCGAGGACGGGCAGGTCCAGGATATAGTCAAAATGTCTCTACCAACCATCGACTATGATGATGTTCATATGCTGTATTTATTAGAGTAACACTCATCTGCCCACATGAAATTAATTTACCACAATCTAAACATGTCATTTTAATCTTTCCAAAGTTCTTCTAAATATTTGGGACCGTTTCCCTTGCCTCTGAAGCTCTCAGTGCCACTTCTTTAATGAATGTACTAGCAGGTCAGGGGTTCTCCTCCAAATCTCTCTTTTATGCAGCACTATAATTAATTGGTGCCACCTCTCCATATGACGATGCATGGTATAGTTACCACAACTATATTTTTTTTCGGTTCCTCTGGAGAGTTCATCGTGGCAGATGAAGCGTGTAACATACCGGCCATTTACCTTTTTTTGCATGTACAGGAAAGGAAAAAAAAATCGAGCGTCCGAGTTCTAAGGTGTCCCAGGGCCATTTTAGTGGACCAGGCCCAAATCCAAAGAACAGCCATCTCACAGGCTAATGGGGCGACCCACGCCGAGTTTCAGCATTGTAGGATGACCACACAAGTACAGCAACTTGCTAGACATCACCTCGGTGCCATCCGGATCTCGGCGCCCCACTGCAGATGAAGTGCCTCTCAACTATGAAACCACCACGGTGACATCCGGATCTTGGCGCGTTGTGCTGCCTTCGGCCTATTCGCACATCGGTCCGCTACTGACGCCATCTCACAGGCTAATGGGGTGACCCACGCCGAGTTTCAGCATTGTAGGATGACCACACCAACTTGCTAGACATCACCTCGGTGCCATCCGAATCTTGGCATCTCAACGCCTAGTGGTATCTTCCATACAGAAAATATTGTTACGCTGCCTTTGGCCCCATTCGCACATCAGTCCGCAACTTAGACATCACCTCGATGCCATCCGGATCTTGGCATCTCAGCGCCTTGTGGTGTCAGTCAGAAAATATTGTTGCGCTGCCTTTGGCCCCATTCGCACATCAGTCCGCTACTGACACCATCTCACAGGCCAATAGGGCGCCCCACGCCGACTTTTACCATTGTACGATGGCCACACCAGTGGCACAACTTGCTAGACATCACCTCGGTGCCATCCGAATCTTGGCATCTCAACGCCTAGTGGTATCTTCCATACAGAAAATCTTGTTACGCTACCTTTGGCCCCATTCGCACATCGGTCCGCAACTTAGACATCACCTCGGTGCCATCCGGATCTTGGCATCTCAGCGCCTTGTGGTGTATTCTCTTCAGAAAATATTGTTGAGCTGCCTTTGGCCCCATTCGCACATCGGTCCGCAACTTACACATCACCTCGGTGCCATCCGGATCTTGGCATCTCAGCGCCTTGTGGTGTCTTCTACTCCGAAAATATAGTAGAAAATATTGTTGCGCTGCCTTTGGCCCCATTCACACATCAGTCCGCTACTGACACCATCTCACAGGCCAACAGGGCGCCCCACGCCGACTTTTACCATTGTACGATGGCCACACCAGTGCCACAACTTGCTAGACACCACCTCGGTGCCATCCGGATCTTGGCATCTCAGCGCCTTGTGGTGTCTTCAAATCAGAAAATATTGTTGCGCTGCCTTTGGCCCCATTCGCACATCGGTCCGCTACTGACGCCATCTCACAGGCCAACGGGGCGCCCCACGCCGACTTTCAGCATTGTAGGATGGCCACACCAGTGCGGCAACTTACTAGACACCACCTCGGTGCCATCCGGATCTTGGCGCGTTGTGCTGCCTTCGGCCTATTCGCACATCGGTCCGCTACTGACGCAAACTCACAGGCCAACGGGGCGCCCCACGCCGACTTTCAGCATTGTAGGATGGCCACACCAGTGCGGCAACTTACTAGACACCACCTCGGTGCCATCCGGATCTTGGCGCGTTGTGCTGCCTTCGGCCTATTCGCACATCGGTCCGCTACTGACGCAAACTCACAGGCCAACGGGGCGCCCCACGCCGACTTTCAGCATTGTTGGATGGCCACACCAGTGCGGCAACTTACTAGACACCACCTCGGTGCCATCCGGATCTTGGCGCGTTGTGCTGCCTTCGGCCTATTCGCACATCGGTCCGCTACTGACGCAAACTCACAGGCCAACGGGGCGCCCCACGCCGACTTTCAGCATTGTTGGATAGCCACACCAGTGCGGCAACTTACTAGACACCACCTCGGTGCCATCCGGATCTTGGCGCGTTGTGCTGCCTTCGGCCTATTCGCACATCGGTCCGCTACTGACGCAAACTCACAGGCCAACGGGGCGCCCCACGCCGACTTTCAGCATTGTAGGATGGCCACACCAGTGCTGCAACTTGCTGGACACCACCTCGGTGCCATCCGGATCTTGGCGCGTTGTGTTGCCTTCGGCCTATTCGCACATCGGTCCGCTACTGACGCCGCCTCACGTGCCAACGTATTTTCTCCGCATTTTACACCCTATGCCGCATAACAGGTCATGTGACTTGTTTATAAAACTTTTCATTGGTTCATTTTACTTTTGGTTTCCTAATGATGGAAGGCATGATCATGTGACCTAAAAACAACACTTTTCATAGGATGAAAACTTTTTTTTTTTCCCAAACGATGAAAGCCCCACCTTGTTTCTGGATGTTTCAGACTGAAGCTGGCGTCAGCATGAAAGCACCACCATCTCGTGGCTCCGTCGTGGTCATTCCGCGAGCAATCATGGCAGCCGCTCCCCACCAGAAGCCTGCAGGAGTCGGAGCCCCCAAAACTTTTGATGAATTCTCAAGGCGGAGGGGACGCTTTCGAGAATGGGGTCCAAGACCTAGCAGACAAGCGTCCGATTTCCAAGGTGTCCCAGGGCCATTTCAGTGGACCAGGCCCAAAAAGGAAACAGCCTGCCGCCATTTTGAGAGTCCTGTGACAGCCGCCTATCGCTGCACCGCAAGAGTGGGCGCAACTCAGCTGAATTGCGGCTTTTGACACAGTGGACCAAAAACGGACGGAATGGCAACTGAAACGGTAAAGGGGCGCCCCACTACCACAGATGACACTCCACCTGGAGAGGCCCGTTCACGCCGCCTCCCCCGGGGCGCTCCACGCCGTTATTCGGAGCAGCATTGTAGGATACCAAAACCAGTGCGGCAACTTACTGGACATCACCTTGGTGCCATCGTTCTGCTGCCTTGGAACTATTCGCGCAACAGTTTGCTACTGATGACCCACCCCCCGCGACGCCCCATGCCGTTATTTGCTGGGTGGCAACTTACTAGACATCACTTTCGTGTCATCTAGATTTCGGCGCGTTCTGCTGCCTTGGAACTATTCGCACAACAGTTTGCTACTGATGACCCACCCCCCGCGACGCCCCACGCCGGAAATCTGGACGTTGTGCTGCGTTGGGACTATTCGCACAGCCGACCGCTACTTCGTTGTTTTTCCCTAAAAATGTTTATATGTTATTACTATTTTTGTTTTCTTGTATATATTTATAAATTATTAAAGTTTTATAATCTTACTACTTTGTCGGAGTGCTATATATTTTTAATGTGACACATAATTGTAAAAACTTTGATGTACAAACAGTCATCCCTGGAATCTTCCGCTTCAGGCTCGGTCCCCTCCCCAATCACAATACAGGATGGTTTTCAGATAATAGCAACGCTTCTGCTGTGACGGATCTCATCGAGTGTGGGCCTTGATCTACTATAACTCCTTTGAAGAGGGGTGATTCTTTACAGCTGTGGCCATAAACTACATCTGCAGGGCTAGCTGATACCCTAGGACCAGCCTGGACAATCGGACACAGAGGAAAAGGAGTGTCAGAGGGTGCGGTAGTGAATAGGGCGAAAGGGAGGTGTCGGGCGGGCACAGGGTGTGATTCTCAGGGAACAGCAGCGCAGATGGGGGAGGTTTATTACCCATGCATAAGACAGAGAGCGGGGGTGACCACTGCCTGGGGGAGATGCTTGCGAGGGTGGGGAGCCATGCTAAGGATCGACAGCGTGCACAGAGTTGGTCTGGTCAAGGCATCTAAAATGGCTGCCGTGCACGACAAAAGTGTGGCATTTGAAAAAAGACAAGATGGCGCAGACAATGTTTTTCAACACTTCCTGATTTCCTTCGAATCGAACGTTAACAGACGTTGGGGCATATTACCAAAGTTAAGCGATATTTATCCCTAACGATGCTTAGCAACGATTTTTTTACCGTCAGAAATTATCGCAGATAAACCTTGCTATTATCAAGGTTTATCGGAAATACGATAAAAAACGACCGCAATGCATTAATATCGCTGAAAACTCAGCGATATTCATGCATTACCGAGCTAATGCTCTTAGCCATGTTATCCACCTCCCATTGGATAACATGGCTAAGAACTGCTCAGGGCAGGTGGTAGCTTTTGGAGATATTCGCCCTTATCTCGAATATTTCCAAAAGTTGATAATAGGAGATAGCGATGTTAGCGACTGTTTCCAGTCGCTAACATCTTGGCATGCCCACTTTGCATGTCATTAGTGATAAATATCACTCACATGCAAAGTGGGGCCCAAGATGGTCGCTATCTTCTACTAGCCGTCGCTAACTGGTGTTAGCAACAGCTAGGTAATACACATATAATTTTATCTCCGCGAAGCGGAGCGCTGTTACAGATATATATCTTGTTTCTGAACGTTAATTTCTCAAAATGCACTGAAGCACATATATTGAGACCTAGCAAAGGCACATCGGGCTACCAGTCCCTACAATTTTGCCAAGTTTCGTGCAAATCCATTCAGCTGTTCGATCCTACCGAGAGACAAGATGGCGGCCGCTACGGACTGTTTGGAATGTTTACAGACACCGGAGAGCCAATCAGCTTCGCTTCGCAAAGCTCCGTAACGCGAAAAGTACGCGAAGCGGTGCGCTGTTACAGATATATACCTTTTTTTGAACGTTAATTTCTCAAAATCCACTGGAGCACATATATTGAGATCTAGCAAAGGCACATCGGGCTACCAGTCCCTACAATTTTGCCAAGTTTCGTGCAAATCCATTCAGCTGTTCGATTATTATTATTTTTATTTTTTTTTGCCCCGCGGGGCCCTTTTAAAACCTCCACATCAAACCTAGGGGGTGAGCGACAATGTACTATGCCCCCTTATGGTCATTTGCCCCTTCGCTTTGGCCTCCTCTTGTCTCTCGATCCTACCGAGAGACAAGATGGCGGCCGCTACGGACTGTTTGGAATGTTGACAGACGCCGGAGAACCAATCAGCTTCGCTTCACAAAGCTCCGTTGCGCGAAAAGTACGCGTAGCGGAGCGCTGCCCAGTCCGCTGTTACAGATATATACCTTTTTTTGAACATTAATTTCTCAAAATCCACTGAAGCACATATATTGAGATCTAGCAAAGGCACATCGGGCTACCAGTCCCTACAATTTTGCCAAGTTTCGTGCAAATCCATTCAGCTGTTCGATTATTATTATGTTTATTTTTTTTTGCCCCGCGGGGCCCTTTTAAAACCTCCACATCAAACCTAGGGGGTGAGCGACAATGTACTATGCCCCCTTATGGTCATTTGCCCCTTCGCTTTGGCCTCCTCTTGTCTCTCGATCCTA
Organism: Lissotriton helveticus; assembly: GCF_964261635.1. Classification (NCBI taxonomy): domain Eukaryota; kingdom Metazoa; phylum Chordata; class Amphibia; order Caudata; family Salamandridae; genus Lissotriton; species Lissotriton helveticus. The sequence goes on along the minus strand of NC_136067.1, from coordinate 163,358,142 downwards.
CCGAGAGACAAGATGGCGGCCGCTACGGACTGTTTGGAATGTTGACAGACGCCGGAGAACCAATCAGCTTCGCTTCACAAAGCTCCGTTGCGCGAAAAGTACGCGTAGCGGAGCGCTGCCCAGTCCGCTGCTACAGATATATATCTTTTTTTGAACATTAATTTCTCAAAATCCACTGAAGCACATATATTGAGACCTACAAAAGGCACATCGGGCTACCAGTCCCTACAATTTTGCCAAGTTTCGTGCAAATCCATTCAGCCGTTCGGGCTAAAAGTGAGGCCAACCGCCCTATGGAAATTAACATGGGAAAAACGCGTTTTGGGACCCCCCTTTTTTCTCGGCCCCCCCTTGACGAAAATTTTCAGGGGCTGCTCAGAAACAAAATGTGCCATTTTCCTGAAAATTTCAGCCAATTCCGTCCACAAACGCCAAAGTTATTAGACATAGAATTTTCAAAAAACCCATAGAGAAAAAATCCTAACTATATATACCTACTGGCGACCGCCAGTAGGTAATATATATATATATATATATACATATATATATATATATATATATATATATATATATATATATATATATATATAACCTAATTACCTACTGGTGGTTGCCAGTAGGTAGTTATAGTTAGGACCTAGTTTCCATGGAAAAAGCGTTTTTGATTTGACTATAACTTTGACGCCAATTGTGGAATCTTTGTGAAAGTTTCAAAACTAATTGGGCGGTCATGTCAGCTGCTGTCTTAAGAATTTGCAGAGGTAGCTCTTAGTCCAGAGAACACTCTTTTTGATAAATGGTGTAAATCTGTTTAGTAGTTCCTGAGAAATGTAAAGATTTCTCAGATATACAACTAAGCGTGCAGTGGATCCAATAACCCTCCCGATCTCGTGGCTGAGATCTGATTGTTTGCCAACACTTCAAGTCAGGAAGTGTTGGCAGGCATGTTGTGACTCGGTAGAACCGAGTCACAAGAAAAAACAAGAAAAGGGGGCAGGGCAGAAACACCTTTACCCCCTAGGCCTGTTCAAAGCAGTTTTAAAAGAAAATCAGCGGGATTCGCAGTGGATTCGCAAATCCGGCAGAATTTCTTTTAAATAATGAAGCGCGGACTACCCCTCTTCGTTTACTTTAGGTCCCCAGGGTCCTGGGGGAAATAAAAAATAGTTATGTGCCGGCCCACGTGGACACCCACAGCCCAGGGACCACCGCCTCCCCAGGCTAATTTTTTTAAATGTGTGTGTGTGTGTGGAGGGGGGGGGGGTCATGCAGCCCCGGGGACCTCCAGCTTCCCATGGCTAATCATGTGAAATGATGGGGGCCACGCAGCCCCTGGGACCGCCACCCCACGGTACTATTTTTACAATAATTCATGGTGCAGCTCCAGCCCCCCCACGCAGCCCCAGGGACCTCCACCTCCCCGGGGCTATATTTACAAATAACTTGTGGGGGGCTTCAGCTCCCCCCCAAACAGCACCGAAAACCACCACCTCCGCAGGGCTATTTTCCAAATGGGAGGGGAGCCGCGCAGCCCCCTCCTGGAACCATAATGGCCCAGGGGGCTGCCACCCCCCTGGGCCAGATCCAGCAATGCCCCAGGATGCCCACCCCTGGGAAATTGCAGTTTGCTATGGGATGGCGAGAGATCCCATAGCAAAGAAGTGCCCCACTTTGAACTACCAAGAGCATTTTGCTCTCGGTTGTTCAAAGTTGAGCATTTTGCTTTTTACCTCCAGAGAGCTGCATGTCAGCAGTGGTGGTGGTGAGTGAAAAGTGCTCACATGAGGTGTGTTTTTAAAATTGGCTCAAATACTCTCTATCTATTTTAACTTCCACACTTTAACTGCATGCCTTAGTGTGCATGCTGGCTTGATTCAGTCCTGATGAAAGCCAATTGACCCTATGGGGCACACAAGCACATGGCTGAAACATGTAGACCTTCCAAAGATAAGAAGGATCAAATTATATCCTTCACATATCGTCACCTTTTTAACATTGACCAACACTCTCAATAACAAAATTGAGGTAAACAAAACAGAGTATTTGAGCCAATTTTAAAAACACCTCACTTGAGCACTTTTCACTCACCACCTCCACTTCACCCTCGACAAAACAACGAGCTCCACTGTAATCAGGCGTCCTAGCACACCCTGGAAACATTCGGTGACCAGGGTGGGGACCCTATAATGAAGCATGTCACCTACCAGGTAGGTGAGTGAGGGTTCTTTTTTAAAATCGGAGGCTTTCTAGGCAGTACACACACCTATAGTTTAGACAATGGTGTGTGCCTTATAATAAACCAGTTCTTGTCATTTAGATACTATTACTTGGGAAGAGGAATGGGCTTGTCTCCTGACTTCTCATTCTCATATTGTTGAGGCCCTTAAGGACCCTCAGCATTGAAGGGGACTTCATATCCCAACCAAGAGCACGTCAGGAGGCAAAAGAGGTTGAGAAAGGGTGCGTGGCTGCTATTAGAACTCAGCAATCCGGCAATGTGGGACTTACTGGAAGTAATAGGAGGGGTAGTTGGCCCCCAAGGACGTCCTTGGGGGCCAACTACCCCTCCTGTTACCTCCAGTAAGTCCCATACAGTGGGATTGCTAAGAGGTCTTCGGAATGCATGCCCCCCCTTCTCCACCACTCTGCAAACGTGCCTCCTGGCGCACCAGTGGTTGGGGGATGAAGTCCACTTTACTCCTGAGGGACCTTGGAGGCCAAGAAGCCCTTCTGGTACCTCCTGAAAGTCCTACGCAGTGGAATTCCTGAGTGGTGGTTGGAGGCCCAGCCTCCTTTTTACACAACTCTGCAAACGTAACTGCTAGTTAAACAAGCATTGTAAATGCAATAGGTCTGGCATTTATTTGAGTTAGAACTATTGGCATTGTAAATGGCAGTGTTTTTTCCCTTTGTGTTATGGAGTGTATGTATGTGGTGTGTAGTGGTATTCTGTGGGTTGTATTGTATTAATTCATTGTCGCATAGTGTGGTGTGGATTTATGTTAGTGGTTTTCTATAGTTAAATTATGTGGTATGGCATGCTGTGGAATTAAGTGGATAGTAATTATGTGGTATTGAGTGTAATGGAATTATGTTGAGTGGGTTAAGTGTTATACAGTGTAATTATGTGGAATGGTACTTTCTTCTGTGGAGCAACGTTTTTTAAAGGACACTCACAAAAGCTAATCTGAAGCTGCAGGTGGGCTGTAAACCTTCTGGGTGTATACAGTATGTCAAGAGACAGCGTAAGCGCCGGCTAGGCTCGACCTAAAAAGGAAGGTTTGGGCTTGGCAAGTGGGTTAACCTGCCAGGTCGAAATGGCAGTTTAAAACTGCACTCATAGTGAATGCAGTGGCAGACCTGAGACATGTTTAAAGGGCTACTTAAGTGGGTGTCACTAGCAATACTGCAGACCCACTGGTACCACTAATTTAAGGGCCTTGGGCACATGTAATGCACTTTACTTGGGACTTATAAATAAATTAAATATGCCAATTGAGTATAAGCCAATGTTACCATGTTTTAAGTAAACAGCACATGCATTTTAGCACTTGTTAACATTGGTAAAGTGTTTAGATTCCTAAGGAGGCAAAATGTTTGGAGGTGACACTGTGGAAAGGGCAATTTCCAACCGAAATCCTAAAACTTTAGGGGGCATTTAACATAGTTGCTGTGAAAAGCGCAGGAATTTTGATGGTGAAGGACCAAGAAGCGGTTCAAATCCAAGTCAATGATGTCCAGAAAAACAGGACCTGCCATCAGCATGCCAACTGGTGCTTCATTTGTCCTACTGTCACATAACGGTTAGGCTTATGTAGTGGTAGTAGCATGTTTGCCATGGCAGAGATTCCTGAGGCGGAAGCCGGGAATCAGGGCACCCACTTTTGTAAAATATTGCTGAATGTACTATTCTTTTACGTCCTGCTCCTGATAGCCTTTTAACTCACGCATTGTTGTTGCAAGTTCTCGTTAATTTTAAATTTAATCTGCCACGCACCCACCTCATTTGCACTCCCCACGGGCTCATTCTCGCTGACAGGGGCCGATTTGGGCTCTCCCCGAGGCACGGGCTCTGACATCCCGGCGCATACCCACGGGCGCCATCTTGGGACGAGTTCCGAGGTCGGCGGACTAGTGCTGTGGGCGAGTTCGGCCCGGCACTACAAATAGGGCCAATCACTGCAAGCGCCCACTCTTAGAGGCAGAGATTCCTGAGGCGGAAGCCGGGAATCAGGGAACCCACTTTTGTAAAATATTGCTGAATGTACTATTCTTTTACGTCCTGCTCCTGATAGCCTTTTAACTCACGCATTGTTGTTGCAAGTTTTCGTTAATTTTAAATTTAATATGCCACGCACCCACCTCATTTGCACTCCCCACGGGCTCATCCTCGCTGACAGGGGCCAATTTGGGCTCTCCCCGAGGCACGGGCTCTGACATCCCGGCGCATACCCACGGGCGCCATCTTGGGACGAGTTCCGAGGTCGGCGGACTAGTGCTGCGGGCGAGTTCGGCCAGGCACTATAACATGAACTACGCCTCACGTCCGCGCAGCGGGCGGACGCAGCGGGCGCGCCGTTGGCGCCGGAGGCGTGCCAGAGCGAAGCCCGTCTGCGCCCGTCCGCGCTAGTCCGGGCTTAGGGCCCATAATCCTGGTCGCTCCCCCCAAAGGCCACATCACCTACTCGCGTGATGTACTTCTTCAATTAAGAATGAGGAAAAATCCCATATGCAACGCCCTGCACAGGCCTGACGGTCCATATATTCACTGTAGTTACTGTACCCCTCCTGCACCCGGAAAAAAAATCGCCGACCTAGTCGGGTCCCACCTACAGATGGCCTTACTCAACTGCAGGTCACTTCCGAAACATGCTTTAGAGATTAATCTACTGATTCAGGACCATAAACTCGATATATTATTCCTAACGGAGACATGGCTTTCCCCGAACTCAGACTCAGACATAGTCAGGGTGCTCCCCCAAGGATATCTCATCCAGTCCCAAAATAGGTCTAATGGCAAAGGGGGGGGGGAATTGCCATAATATATAGAAATTATTACACCTGTAGGGCGGCTGACAGTGGTATCCCCGACTGTGAGAGTTCCCACTTCACTATCCAAATCTCTCCAACCAAATCATATCAGGTCTCCTGGTATACCGCCCCCCGGGTAGCCTAGCGCACTTCGGAAGCTCGCTATTAGAAACAGTTACTGCCTTGGCCATTGCTGCACCTAACTTTATGCTATTGGGAGACCTAAACCTTCACTTTAACGATCTCCAAGATAAAGTGGCGGCTGAATTACAGCTTGACCTTAAATCCTACGACCTATGCCTCAAAAATTCAGGCGTTACACACATTAAAGGGCACCTCTTGGACCCCATATTCTCCAACATCCTGCTCCTGGAACCTATGCCGCTTCCTTGGTCTGACCACTTCCTCATCCAGTTTAACTGGCAGATCTGTATAGATACACCTTGAGCCCCGACCACATACACCCTAGAAAGATCCTGGTCCAAACTCTCTTTTGAGAATTGGACTCATAGATTGGAGCAGACTGCCCCGTTACATGACCCCGACCCCCTGGTAGCGGACAAAAATCTGGCGAGCTGGCTTAACAACTCACTAGATCACGTCCTCCCAAGGAATAACGTTGGAAAGAAAAGCAGAGTGTTTAAATCGCCCTGGTATACGCCAGAATTAAGGGACCAGAGGAAAGGTTGCAAAAAGTTAGAACGTGCTTGGAGGAAGTATTGGGCCAGCCACAGCAAAGCTGCATATAGATCAGCTATCAGATTATACAAAACGTCACTCAAAATTGCCCAGGCTCCATTCTTTGAGGAGAAAATCTGAATTTCCTCAAACTCCTCCAGAGAAACCTATCAGATACTGAAAGAACTCTTGAAAGTCCCTAATCCTCCGTCTGTTTCGGACACCCCAGGGGCTAAGTGCAACCAGCTCGCAGACTTCTTTCACAGTAAAATTCAAAACATCTTAAAATCTCTACCTCAAAATGACCATCAACTTGAACTTAGTAGTCCCAGGACCCCTTCACCCGGGCCATACCTGGACTCCTTCGCCACAATTTCCAGGGAAGAATTCCAAAAAGTCCTGATATCCATAAAAAGCGGATCTCCCAGCAATCCCGCCCCCATGCATATCTTAAAACTCATCACATCTACCATCGCCCCCTTGGCTACCGATCTAATTAATGCCTCTTTCGCCCAAGGTACGGTCCCCCCCAGTTGGAAAAAGGCCGTCATAATAGCATTACTAAAACAAACACAGTTGGACCCCTCCGAGCTGGCCAATTACCGGCCAATCTTGCTTCTGCCGGGACTCAGTAAGATTGCTGAGAAAATAGCTAACCAGCAACTGTCATCCTTCCTGGAAAATAATGAGCTGTTGAGCAGCTCACAAACAGGCTTCCGCCCAGGCCACGGCACAGACACTGCCCTTATAGCGGTGGTCGAAGAGTCGAGGCGCATATTAGATTCAGGGGCACAGTGGCCGTGATCCTCCTGGATCTGAGTGCAGCCTTTGACACGGTTGACCACCGCATTTTAATCCAGCGCCTCTCTAATCTGGGAGTTGCGGGCTCAGCTCTGTCATGGTTAGCATCTTTTCTAAACAAACAAACCTTCCAGGTCTGGGAAGGAAACGCCCGCTTCCATTCAATCCCTCTCCAGTGTGGCGTATCACAGGGCTCCTCATTGAGCCCCTCAAAGAACTCTACCTTTTGAGCTCACCCTGGATAAGGCACTCGGAGTGTCGGCTTTGTAAATATAAATATGAGAGCTTCGCACACATTTTATTTTGTTGCACAGCGTTGTCCCCTGAGCGTAACCTTTACCTAAAGCCAATTTTATTCACACACGGGATCAGATCCATAAAGGAGGCCGTATACCACCTATTCACAATGGAAACAGTGAAAGACATGGCTACGTTCAGCAAGTTAATCGAAAAGTCACGCCGCAAATTGATGGCCTCCCATAGCTAAACCACTGGCCCCGATTGTGAATTCTCACACCAACGAGACTTACCCGCCCCGCTGAGTGAGACCAGGCAAGATTGACGGGCGAGCATAAATTGGTCTAATGAACTTTGGATTTTAATTATGCTTTCTTTTACTCTTTTTATAGCAATGTTTTCCTGTTGCCTGTTGCTATATTTTAATGGTTTTGAGTAACCACAAATAAAATTTTATTCATTCATTCATTCATTCATTCATTCCTCATTGAGCCCGACCCTGTTCAACGTGTACATGTCCCCGCTGGAAGACGTGGTTACTCCATTTGGGATCAAACTGGTCACTTACGCGGACGACACGCAATTAGTCGTCTCGATTACTCAATCAGACCAGTGCCCAGGCAATCTCCATTCCTGCCTATCAGAAATCCATGACTGGATGAGTAAATCTTTACTTAAACTAAATGGAGGAAAAACTGAGCTCATGCTCCTAGGCCATAAGCCGACACTCTTAGCGGATTCCATCTGGCCCGCCTGTATGGGGGCCTGTCCCGTCCCGAAAAACGAAGTCAAAAGTCTCGGAGTCTGGCTCGACCAAGACCTCTCTTTCAGAAGTCAAGCCAAAAAAACGGCCAGCACATGCTTTGGCCTACTCCGTTCAGTCCGGAAAGTCCTCCCCTTCTTACCCCTACAGTCAAGAAAACTCCTCATCCAAGGGCTAATCTTTTCAAGGTTGGATTACAGTAACGCCCTTTATTTGGGCGCCCCAGAATCCACCATTAACAAACTCCAACAGATCCAAAACTCCGCAGCCAGGCTGCTAACAGGATCATCTGTTAAGGTCTCAGCTAGACCTGCCCTTAGTTCTCTCCACTGGCTACCAGAGGATCAAGTTCAAATCTCTGTGCATTGTACACAAATCCTTACAGGGTAAGCGACCCATCATCCTAAGGAGCCTCGGGTGCCCCTATAAGGCCAACAGGGCACTTCGCTCAGACCATCAGCACCTAGCCAATGTCCCTAGAGTGAAGAGGGCTCGGCCCGGAGGACGTCGGTTCTCCGTCAATGCAGCAACCCTGTGGAATGCACTGCCCCTTAAGATTCGAACCGAGCCCCTCCACTTGAAGTTCCGCAAACTCCTTAAAACTTTTTTTTTCACCCAGAATCCCTGATACAGTACTCCCCTCACAAAAATCTCTGCTCCTTTAGCGCTGGGACGCTCCCGGGTAACCACGCGCTTTACAAATCCGATTTCATTTAATTTCATTCATTCATTTCATTTCATTCATGTTTGCCATGAGTTTTAGACAAATTCTGATTTAGCTCCTTGGAAGAAAAGCCCAACCAAGAGGACAGTCAGTCATCACAAATCAAAAATCTAATGCAAATTTAAGACTGCTCCCATGGTGACTCACTTATTACGAAACAACCACTTTAAGAAGGACGGCAGAGGCCACCGCAAAACTACATCTAAAGTAGCCACGAAATATGCATTTATCGTAAAGAAAAACTGTGATTTCGTGACTCCAACTTTTAGCTAGATAGGTTTTTACAGTATTTAAAGGAAAGGGGTGGCAGAGGCAGTACAAGAGGTGAAACCAGGGTTAATTGGGGCCTTGAATATAAAGTTAAACGCAAGCGGATAAAGGAGAGCCATTAGACGGGTACAGGGGGTTGGAGACCTGTGGAGGGTAAGAGTACATACAGCAGGGAAGAGAGGGAGAATGGCCCTGCAAAAGGGTGGGGTACAGACAGGCGATGCTAATGTACAGGCAGGATGGAGTACAGAGTAAGAAGAAGGGTGACAGGCATGAGCGATGCAACATAATAACAAGCATTTACAATGCAACGGTTTCGCCTTTGGAAAAGTTTGAGTTATTGGCATTGTAAATGACAACATTTGTATTTATGTGTTGGTTTTGAAAACAGATAAATAAATAGCATTGTCATTTACATTGCAAATAGCTTTAACATTTCCAAAGGCGAAACCGTTGCATTGTAACAATACCCTTCATGCCCGCCCGAAGACACGTACCCCACATACACACACAAAACGGCACTCAAAGAAAAGCCTACACTTTTAAAACATACACCCCGAACAGAAACATACCAAAGAAAACATTGCGCATACCCTCTCTCCAATGGAAACGGACAAAAACACAGACTACTACTAAGTAAACAACTCATAGCCTTAAAAAGCAACACAAATCCCGAAAAAACGTAGACAATGCACAAGAGCACAACCTACCGAAAATACTTCCCAAAAGAAAACCACCGCATACCCCCCTCATAAAGGAACGAACACTGACTACTCAAGTACCATATACCCCAAAACACATAGTCTCCGCCAAAGTCTCCCATGCCCGTACAGAAGCCCATAACCCGTATATCCTCTAAAATAATACACTCTGCAATACTGCCTCGATTATCTACCCCCCCCCAAATCCTCCTCCTTCCACCCAAAGCAGACACAGCTGCAGTTCCTTACCGGCCACAGGCTGCAGCCACACCAACGACAACAGCAGGGCGTCCAGCCCCCGCAGGCTCTGCAAGGGGACACCGGGGCAGCTAGTGGAGGGGGCAGGCAAGCCGTCCCATGGACAGAGTCTGTGCACAGATACCACGACTGCGTCTCACCTCGCCACTCGTGTTGCCAGGTCTGAAATCCAAAACAAGCACACTCCCCCTTGAAAAGAAGCCCAAAACAAGCGCACGCCCTACCAAAAGAAAATACAAAACAAGCCCTGCCCACAAAAATCACGAACCTGCTTAACTGAGGATAGAGAACAGTAAAGTCTGATTAAAAAAGAAATGTCATGATGTCTTGCCAATTTACCATAAAGCCTTTTGAAACTGTATTTAGAAAGCTTTAAAAGCGCAAACATTTTCCATCCTTCGTAAATTTAACCCCTGCGAGGGAGGACTGAAAGCACAGACTCAATGCAGCCCAAAATGTGCAAGTGAATGAGACTTCTGGAGCAACTGTCTACAGCCTGTAAGTTCTGGCTTACCTTTTCGTTATATTGTGCAATTATTCTGGTTTGGCATTAGTATGGTTCTTATTTGTGATCAACGTAAGCTAATTCATCCACGTTTTTCAGAAAGTACTATACTCAACATATTGTTCTGATAGAGTCTCTTTATTATAAGTTATCCGAGGGTGGTGAACCCCTTAGCAACACCTTTGTTTTGTTCCATTTCTGTAACAGTTCTCTCATGTAACGTAACTGGTTCTATTGTACAGTGCTCTGACACCTTCGGGTAATAAAAATGCTTTAAATAAATAAAATAATAAATAAATAAAAATACTAGTGATTCTACTCCCCGTCACATATGCTCTAAGTCTAAACAATGATTGCCCTGGAGTATATACAGCCCGCTTCTTATTGGTGGGAACAGCCGAAGCTGTCACTCACAGCTGGTCTTCGGGGTGCCGGGCTGTAAGAGAAGCCTCAAAACAAGAGTCTCGGGGAGGCGGAGGCTAAATGATCACCCCTGTCCTCACCTAAAAACATATCTAGCGGATTGGGCTAAAAAAGTTAAAAAATAACCAGCTTCTCTTTAAACAAGATACCCTTGGCACCTACACCTTTACACTTAATATATCATGCGCACATAACCCTGCTGGCCTGTCAGTGACATCTCGACTAACCTATAGCTGCGAAACGTTGGGTAGCAACATTACTTTAATTGGCCACCGTACCGCTTGGCCTTCGCCCATCTCTTTTTGAGCCAATAGATATCCTCCGAAGGGAATGGGGCGGAGGAAAGTCGGTGTATGTATTTGTTGTTCTCACACAAGCGTGCGGTTGAGTTTGGTTGCCGGGCGCCAGATAACAGCTGTGAAGGGGAAGACCAATGGCAGCAGAGCCCTACTGACCAATGAATAGGAGTCCACGAAGCCAGCATGGGAGTTCTGCGGAGAAGGATGACATGTAAACAAACTGAAGCTTCGTCTTAAAGGGGCAGAGCGATGAAATCGAACCGAAAGGATTACCGTGTATCCTCTGGCCTAGTCAACATGATGACGCATCTCGCTTTAACGCGATTACAGTGATGTCATTCCAGTTAGGTTATTATACGGCGAGGCTACGGCCCGTTAAGGCAAACTGTTTAATAAATAAGAATTCACAGGCGTATCGATCATACCTGTAAAGGGGAGAGGACACGGACGGCGGGAGGAGGGCGGGAGAAGACACGGACGGCGGGAGGGGGCGGGAGAGGACACGGACGGCGGGAGGAGGGCGGGAGAAGACACGGACGGCGGGAGGAGGGCGGGAGAAGACACGGATGGCGGGAGGAGGGCGGGAGAAGACACGGACGGCGGGAGGGGGCGGGAGAGGACACGGACGGCGGGAAACGTGCACAGGACAGCGAGGGGGGGCGGAAAGGCACACAGAGGGGGCGGGAATGGACAGCGCATCTGAAATCACTTTCAGTGAAAGGGGAGGGAACGGAAAAAACGTAACTCCGCCCAGGGAAAAAATCTCGGGAACGCCCCCGAATCTGGTCCGGCCTTGACGGACAGATCCGGCACTCAATGGCTAGCCTCCATTTATGGAGCTAGCCAATGAGAGCCGGGGGACGTTCCCGAAGTGCTTATTGTCGACATAGGATTTCACCTGCGCTGAAGAGCTGCGCAGAGCGCAGCCTTCGGCAGGCGAAACCCAAAAAGGAGGAATGGACTACCAGACGGGCACAGTAGCAGAGGGTGACAACATCCGCGGGGTGAGGGTATAGACAGCGGGTCAGCCAGACATGGATCGGGTGGGAAGGGCACAGTGAGCATGGGGACAGAGTAAAAAGAGGGGTGAGAGGCACAGGGTATTGTCAGAGACCCAATCACTCACCGAGTAGGCAGCATAGCCCTCTCCGCTGTGGGTCTCGATCTCTGGGATGGAGAAGTACATGTCCCACCTCATGTGCGCCCCAGTGCTTTCCAGACATTGCAAGCACCATCTCTCGTCTACCCCTCCAACACCTGCCGTTCTCCTGGTACGCGCGGCGGTGCCCTGGTGCAAACAACTTCCACCACTAACCTTCGGTTGCCATCTTGGATCAGGAAAGGGAGCCTCAAGGCAGAAGCTGCGTAATCTCTGTACAGGCACATTTTTTACATTAACTGCACTAGAGATAGCGTTCACAGCAAAGAAACAGGGGTTTATTTGAACAAAACAAAATATCAATAGCGCTGACATGCATAGCGCATCCTGCTTGTATGCGAGGATATTGATTATTTTCGCTGATGTATCTTATGTAATGCATACATAAAACACATTCCACAGGATGGTTTAGGCTGCCACTACCGGAATGTATTTTACCAAAGATTACTGAAGCGCACTTCTGCAAGATTGGAAACGCACTAACGCTACTGAATGCATTTTTGTAGCGTACGTTGAAACATTTGTGCACATTAATTAAGCAAGTAAAGCATCATTCATGATGTTACTACGCACACTTCTTTATTAGCTATGATTTTTTGTTTTTTTCAAAAGGCAGTTGCTAGCATCGCACTAAGTAGAATGAAAGACACCAGGCTCTGCACCATAGAAAAAGATACGAGCAGCCTTTTTACTGAAGACACGAGCAGCTTAAAAAATACAAGCAGCGACGGTTCACAAAGGAACATTTACACAAAAGAGTTCTCCAAAATGACAAATGAAGAATGCATGCGTAATTAAACTGAACTTGGCTGGTTCTCCTGAGCCTTTAAAGGAAGTGAAGTATCGGCAGCTTGAGCAATTTAGGAGGCAGGAAAGAAGAGCAACAAATGAATCAACCATTGGTGAGTATCGGCGGGAATAAAGTAGGTTTAATGATTGCATGAGATCTTGCAGACAGACAGCTCATGAGCGCTGACGCTCGACCTAAAAACGTTAGAAATTCACTACAAAAAACCAAAGGTTACAGGGCTGTTATAGTTAGCAAATTTAATTTAAAACCTTAGAAATTCACTAAAAAACAAAGGTTGCAGGGAAGTTATAGTTAACAAATAGAATTAAAAAAAACCTTAGAAATTCACTTAAAAAAAACAAAGGTTGCAGGGACATTATACGTAGGCTGACATTTCACTCATACAAAACTAGGGAAATTCAGCTGTTATAGTTTCCTGAATTAACTATAACTTGCACCCCCATAATGCACTGCTTATGACCTCACATATTACATCACTTATGACATTGTCAGTGGCATCACTGGTGATATTATTGATGACATCTCAAATGACATCACTGATGACATCAGTGATTGCATCATCCACATCATCTCTGACGCACGCACTCACTCCCCCATAGAATATTTTATACACCCACTGCCTCTCCCACACAACCATACACAAACACATTGACAGAGCAATACCAGTACTTACACACCCACTCACTAATTCATAGATCTACACACATATTCACTTGCTCACCCATACGGCCACTCATAGACCCGCTCAGTCACCAATGTAGCAAATTACATATCCACTCATATGTCCACACAGGCACTCACACAGAAAGCGTGAGTCACCCATAGTACTACTCACACACCTACATGCGCACCCATATAGTCAATTATACAGGTATGTATTAACCCAAACAGTTACATACACTTACTTTCTCATACGAATAGTAACACATACTCATTCATCTATACAGTCAACAGAAGCATGTTCTCATCTATATAGCCACTCTCACATTCACTCACTCTTGCATACAGTCACTCATATACCCAGTCACTCACCTATACTGCCTTTCACATACACAGTTACTCACCCATACTGACACAAGCACTCAATCACCAAAACAGCCATACAGATATTCACTCACCCAAACAGCTTCTTACACATGCACTCACTACCCCATACCGGCACTGACTCACCCACTCACTCATCCATACAGGAAGACACACTCCTCCTCATCCAGACACTCAGACAACCATAGGGATAGTCAGCAAATCAATCACCCATATAGCCATTCATGTACACACTAACACTCATACACCCACTTAGACATCAACTGACAGACAGATACATTCTCACAACCAGTCACTCATCCATACATTCACTGAGACACCTAATCACTCAGGTATACAGTCAGTCATGCACCCACTCGGTCATCCAAACAGCCACTCATACACCCACTGATTCACCAATACACCTTGGTGTATATATATTTAACACTCATAAACTTTTAAAAAACACTCACAGTCTTTGTCAGCATGAAGCTTTCAGTGACCCCATAAATCAAAGCCTATATAGGCTCTCATGCACCCTTTACATTTAGTGATTAACCAATTGCACAAACTTACACTTCTTTCACATAGCAGGTACCCTGGTGAGAAGGCATATTTTTTTAAGTTAGCTCACTGCCTCCCAATTGGCTTCACTTTAGACCCCATTTTGGCTTTCACCCAAATTCACCTCCAAGTCCCCATTAACCATTCAGGGATAGTTTTTTTAGCAAGAAGTGTGGGAACTGTTTTTATAAAAATAAAAAAGCATGGGCACCTCTGTCCCCATAAACTCCACCTTCTTCCACCTCTGTTTGCATACAGATGTTCTGTCAGGTGAGTCCAGGAGGTGGTAGACATATTCAGATGCAGAGCGCTGATAGTTCCGACCCCAGGGGCCTCAGTGTACTGGCTTTGGAGAAAGCAGAAAGGAGAAAGATCCGTGCATAGCATTAAAGACATTGCCCACCCGAGGGGGTGCTATGTGGGGGGGTAATTATTTTATGTACAAATAGACAAAGACGGCTTCCTCAAAGAGGAAAGGAAGATGGTAAGACATGTGAAGTCATTTGTCTTTTTTTAAATGGCCATCACTAGCATTAGTGCAGCATGTGCAGTGGCAATGGGGCAGTGGTGTGCGGGGCCACTACATCCCAATGATGCCTGTGTTACTAGCAAAAAGGGGGGTGGGAAGCTAATTTCCCTGCTAGCATTAGGTTGTAGATCACTGTTGGTGCAAGGGGAACACTTCCCAAGCCACAAGAGGGTGAGATGTGGCCTTTTTCCCCATTCTCATTTTTCCACAAATGAGCAGAGAGACTGCATTGAGCCTCAGACCCAGGAGTGATGGCCCAGTAGAATGAGCAGAGGATTAGGTTTCTTTGTTGCTTCAGGTGTAAGGTTACTGTGTGTGAGAGGCCAATTACCCAATTACAGCTGCTGTACTATCCTTCCTTGCTTGCATTAGATCTTAAAGCACCCTTTCTCTGTGGTGTCAGTATTGCTGCCTGGAACCAATGGCCCAAGAGAATGTGGACAATTGAAGCAGAGGAGATACCGTTTCTTAGCCCTCAGAAAAATGGCAGAGTAGGGGATTGGGTAAGATGATGTGCAATTACTTTAACTAGTGGCAAAGGAGACTGGCAGCTTCGCAAGTCAGTCGCTGTCATTAGTGAAGTAGGTGCAGTGGTACTCGGGCTCAGGATTGTGAAGGACCCACTGCATCATAATTATTGCTGTCTTACATTACAAAAGAGGCGTGTGAGTTCATTTTCCTTGCTAGCATTAGGCCTGAGGGCACCCTTGCTGCAAAGAAGAGGGTATTACATGGAAGCACATTTTTTTCTGAAAGGGAAAGAGAGTCTGTTTCAAGATTGGAGTGATGGGCAGATATGGTGGGGAAGAGGTGAAAGGGACAGAGGAGAAAGCCTGCTACTCAGGACGCTGCAGGTGCAGTCGCATTTTGTCCCAGGAGTGTGAGGCACTTACAAATCAGTTGGGGCTCCCCATTTATGCGGAGTAGTGTTTTGGTGCATTTTTGGTTTTGTTTGTGTATTTGCTGTGTTGTAAGTATCACATTTAGTTTGGATTATAAGCTATCGAAAAGGTATTGCTAAAATGATCCCATAAGCCCCACCACCTGCATTCAGCGCCCTGCCCCTACAGCTCCCTCAGATCCTGCTCTAAAGTTTTGGAAGTGGGCTCAACTTCATAACATTTGGCTTAGAAGGGTCAGAGCAAAAAGACCTCTGCCGTAAACTTACACATACTACTCTAAAAAAGAATACACAAAAACACTATCCAATGACAAAAAGTAGCCTAAGTAAGTCTAAACACCTCCCACTACCACTAAACCCTTATAAAATAAGTTTATAATAGACTTACCTGAACAGGAGACCAGTAACAGTAAACCACAATAGCAAGTTCCAGGAACAGGACAAAATGACAACATAGGACTGCAAAATCAAAGAAAATACAAAAATAATGGTAAAAGTAATAAAAAAAGTACTTCAATCCAATCAATGCTAAAACTATTTATTTTACTTATTCATGTTTTTGAAATATTAACATGTTAAAAATGATAAAGAAATCCTATGTTTTAAAGAATGTACAAACATGTTTTATGTATCAATATATGTTAAAAGAAATATGGATAAAAATATATAACCAATGTTTCGATACTTTTCACACTTAACCATGTTTAAAAAGTGTAAATATTGTAAAGAATGACATGTTTTTCTAAAAATTACTTTACAAATTAAAAAAACTGTGGGCCTGATTTAGATTTTGGCAGATGGGTTACGGCATCACAATGGGGAAGGATGACCCGTCCGTGGAAATATAAATCACATTCTATCCCATGGGATTTAAATTTCAGTGGATGGGATATCCGTCACCGTTGTGACAGAGTAACCTGTCCACCCAGATTTAAATCAGGCCCTGTATGACTACAAATACAAATATATGTATAATTCAACTAAATATTATATGTAGTCACAAGTATTTTAAACTAAAAATAATGTTTTGGGGAAATAAAACATATTCTAAAAAATGTAATTATTGAAACATAAAACGCAAAGTAAAAATGCCATATAATAAAAGAGATATTTATAAAATATATAAAGCACTTACAACCTAACCACATTGGGGAAAATGTTGGACTTTTACAAGTTCAAATTTACTGGTTCCACTCTACATTTAACCACATACGGAAAATTGTTATACTTTGGCAGTTCATATTTACTATTGCAACTCCAAAATTGTTGCGAGGTGGGTATCCAGGCACTTGAGCAGGTGAATAGGTCATGTAATTGTGAGTTGTTATGGAAAAGACCTGTGGGGTTAATTGAAGAGTCAGGTATTCATCTTCTTGAGAAGGTTGAGTAGTGAGGACGAACTCCTGATGTGTGAGAAGAGGTCATACCAGGTCTTGGCAGCAATGTAGGAGAAAGAGCGACTGCTGGATCTGCTTGACACCACATTGGAGAAAGTATGGGAGTTTCACAGGTTAAAATGTACTATAAGCAAATCAAAATGGAGAGAGAGGACTAGATAAGCTAGTCCAGATCCCCTGGTTTATATGTAGTATCAAGAAAGGACTAGCTTAGTTGTGTCGGCGAGACTCAGAGGGTACGTCTGTAGGCAAACCATTAGGTTTGATCATGAAGCCCTCACCCACCAACCTAGTTGGTGGCATGCTTCATCATCGGGCCCACCACAGTGACACCGAATGTGTCCCGGGTGTGCTGCGACTCCAGATTACTGAGGAGCTGGTATACTTACTGAGTGTGCTGTGATAAGTGGGTGTGAACGTGATGTTTAAAAGCTATGCAGTGGGTCCCAGTTCCCGAGGGTATAAGGATAATTTTAATGTCTGGGCCCCTGCTAGCATATAAAAGGCAAGTGGACGTTATGGAGTGAATTATGAGCTCCTACGTCCTGTGTGGTCTACATGTTTCAGCCAGGCCTTTTGTTTACATCTGGCTTTCCTCGGGACCAATGGGTATGTGTGGGTGAAAAAATAAACTATATTAAGTGATTGGTGTGTGTTAAAAAAGTGTTGCACTCGCTAAGGTGCTATACGTGTTAGAGGGGGATTCCCTCTGCTTTAACTTGCTAATTGCTGTTAAAGCCTCCTGGGTCACCTGGCAGGGAGAGAAGACCGGAATTGCCGATCTGCGAGCTCTGCGAGCTCCTGCGACCTATCGTCCTGCTCCGGTGTCCAGAGTGCACTCGGAGCTCGATAGGTCGCAGGAGCTCGCATTCGGTGTCACTGTGGTGGGCCCGATGATGAAGCATGCCACCAACTAGGTTGGTGGGTGAGGGCTTCATGATCAAACCTAATGGTTTGCCTACAGACGTACCCTCTGAGTCTCGCCGACACAACTAAGCTAGTCCTTTCTTGATACTACATAAAATGTACTATACCCACGCCAAACTTAACCACATTGGGGAAAGGGTTGTAGTCTAAAGGGTTCGAATTTGGAATTTTCACTAAACTTTCAAAATTGGGAAAGTGTTGTACTTGAGGTAAAGTGTTGGAGTTTGTGGGGGAGGGAGGGTGGCATTAGTTTTGTTACCACTCCAAATGTAATCACATTGGGGAACATGTTAGGCTCTAGTGGGGTCAATACATTTTATTACTACAACAGATTGCAAAATTGGGGAAAGTGCTGGACATTGGTAGGCTCAGATTTACTATTCTAAATACAAACTTCACCACATTGGGAAAGTATTATGAATTGACTGTTCCCCCTCTAAACTAAACCACATTGGGAAAAGTGTTAACATTTGGGGAGGGAAATTTACTATACCCACTCCAACTAGCTAATACAACACATTTATAATATAACTTATACTAAAAACCATACATCACAGTAATACATCCCTGAAAAAACATTAAAAAGTAAATTGAGATACTATCAAAAAATGTAAAATATTTTCCACTATAAATATCAATTTAATAACTAGATGTTTAAAACGAAATAAAAACCTTTTAAAAACATGTAGTTTTAAATGTATAAAATGAACAAAGTTTAAAAATTAATTAAATGTAATTATTTAAATTAATATAGCAAGACTTTAAATTATCAAGAAACCAAAAATGTTTGATCCAATTGTAAACCAAAACTAACATTTTAAGAAATTGAAAAAAGTAACTACATTAAAATGTTTAAAAAATATTATAATGATGGCGGTTGGACAAGCGTCTGACCGTCATCACAGTGGGAGTGGGACCGCCCGACAAGTAGTTAGATACCTCACCCGCCAGATAATATTGCGACCGCCATTTCGGAAACACCCTTTTTCAATTGCGGCTTGTGCTGAGGCCCGGAAAAGGCCCGCAGTACAAGCCACAATAGAAAAAGAGATGTTTTTAAACATCCATGCACCGTGTGCCAGGCAGCATATAGTGCGTGGCAAAGGATGCATGGATGTTTGGGGAGCACCACATGTGGAGGCTCACAGGGGACATTGGCCCTGCTAGGGGCCCAGAAAGTCCATTTCTTACAGCCTTTCCATGGCAGTAGGGCCCCCTGCACAGTCACCACCCCCATTGTAAGGATTACAGTCTGGCCGCTGCCCCACTGCGGTCCAACTGCCCGCTTCGTAATACGGTGGTCGCACCGCTATCCTGGATGTCGTGGGACCGTCACTGATGGCCTGTAAGTGGCGGTCCCACCAACATCATAATAAAACCTATAGTGTTTGAAAATATCACATTTAAAAATATTATACTTACAATTTAAAAAAACTAAAATATAAAACATGGGATTAAAAAATCATAAAAAACATAATTATTAGAAAAATAGACAAAACAACAACATTAAACATAACAAGCTTTAAAAATTGAAAAAATTAAATTACTCCACAACCAATTCCCCTATAAACCCAATGTTCCACTCCTATAATTAATATACCAAAAAAATAAAAATTATTTAAAAACATAATATATTTAAACAAAAATACACACAATACATGAAACACTAATAGCTGTGTTCTTTAGCTTAACTATCTTTCACCTTTTTAAGGATAAATATCGGGGCATGTACCAAGTCCTAGCAGCTATTTTACTACTATTCAACTTCCATCGTGATGTATTTTGGGCGTCAAGTATGCTCAGATGGTATAGATGTGGTGTAGTGATTTGTAGATGTCAGCTAAAAGCTTGGTGTTGTGTGGTCTAAAAGTGCTGCATGTGGCTGTTGTTGTCAGAGGGGTTGTTTGGGCTAGGGCTTCCTATTGGACTTGGAGATTAGGGCTTTGGCTTAGATTTGCTGTTAAATTTAAGGCTGTGATTAATATTGTACACTGCAAACAATACAGATTTCAATCTGTATTGAACCTCTACAAAACCTACACAATTCTAACTTGACTAAGCTCTGGCGCCTGCATTCTCTCACGAAACAGCTCGGTCCTATACCACAAACATCCACAAGTCACATGCATAATTAATGCATTCAGACATGCACTCCGGAAACTTTACTGACAAGTGCGTGTCAGTACGGCCAAGAGAAGTCACGATATGCAGACCAATGCAGCAGCATTGTCTGAATGAGGAACATAGGAAAGCGCCCAGTCCACCTTGGGGGTCCACCCCTACTTTTTTTTTTTTAAAGAAATTACACCCAACCATACAATCCTTACACACGAACTAATCCAGTAATCAAATTAAAACAGATGACTAGTCCATCCCCTCTTACACATCACATACCATACAATGCACCTAAGGAGGTTCGGGGGGGGTTGGGGGGTTCTCAAAGTACAGATGTTACGGGTGAGGTACAGTCGTCCATCCCCTCTTACACATCACATACACTTGTCTAATACACCTAACCCCTGCACTATTCAAAATTCAAACGCCAGCAGTGCTGCATGTACAAATCTCACAGTAAACCACTACATCAATGCCTCCCTACTCCAAACAAAACATCTCGCTGTGTTCCACTAAAATTTCTTTACTATGTGATCATGTATCCCTATAGTTTTGTGCTTTTTAATGCAAAACACTTTAAAGCTTGACTGTCCTCCTACACCACAGGTTTCCAAACTTTTCATGTTGGTGACACGCTTTCTAGACATGCATAATTTCACGACACGGTAAAGCAGTGTAGCAAGCAAGCCCAATGCACCCA
>NC_136067.1:163097483-163337126 GCF_964261635.1 Lissotriton helveticus | reverse complement strand
TTTTAAAATTATCATCTTACCTGCAATATCAACCACACTATTTTTTTTAAATTCTCTTTAATGATGTACATAGCACCGACTATCTCATACTGTCCTTTGACCAGATCACTAGCAGCATTCTCTTCTGATGCCACTTCATCAACTTCTTCCTCCATGATTGGAACATATTGTGTTTCCGCCGTTTCTGTACCTTGCCCTGTTATTGTACATCCACAATCTGTTCCACCTCCGCCCAGTGACACAGGCTCCTCTACTTGCTCTGTAAGGTGAGCCGCTATCCAGGGGTCTCTTCCCACTTAGTCTGCTTACTTAGATTAGGCATTGCAAACTCATAGAACATGCTGGTCCCGATTAAAACTACGCTCACCTTGAACTACAGGGAGTCCCACACCGCTCCCAAGCCACCCCACAAGGCCAGTTTTTTTTAACAATCCCCGCCCTGCTCGTGGAGGGGCTCTGCAGTGGCCTGCTACTTTCCTTCATATGCTATCTTAAAGTTGTTACCTAGCCGGGATGTCTTCGCATTGGTCATATGTTGTCAATGTGTCTGGCTCTTCTAGCATCTTTGTGTAACCTGTTTCTCTCTTGTATGCAGTGGGTGTAGAGCACGAGGGTGCCACAGGTGTGGTTGCCCCAGGCACAAAATTCTTAGAGTTATTGTTAGGCCCTCAAATTTTAATTGGGGCCACAACATTTTAAAAGAAAAGTACAAGGATACTTGCCCTTGCCGCGGGCACTTGCAACCCACACTACACCGCTTCTCGTATGTTTCCTCAGTGTCACCAGAAGCTTGTAGTGAAATCAACAGTCTGTGATCAGGATGGGACCAGACCTGTAAACAAACCCAGCCAGTGGAGCACGCTGTTCCCTAATTACAATTTACAACCTGCATTGCTCATAATGGGCTAATCATGTGCAAATGTAAAACAATTCCTTTTCTCCTTTTTGTGCACATTTGTTCAAACATATAACATTATATCATGAAAACATAATAATTCAAATTTAAACCTGCACGCCTTGCCACATCAAGGCAGATTAAGTGCTCTATCTTGGCATGCTGTATGCTCAATTATACTATCTTCCACTATTTCTGTTGTCACCACATCCAGGTGTAGACTTTCTTCCTTGCTAAGGTCAGCAGGCATATGTGTAGCCATCTGTGTAAAATGCTTCTAATTGTTTAACTGAATTCTCTGTTCCCGCTTCACGTAGATTTAGTTGTATTATGTATCACCATAAATCCCAGAAAATGTAATGGGTTATTTCAAAACACCCTTCCTTCGCTTTTTCCGCTATACAACCGATCTGTATCTATTTCTGCACTCTAGAATGAATATTGCAAATATAGTCAGCCGGTAAAGAAAGGAAAGAATCAAGGGTTCATCGAGAGGATTTTTTTCACACAGTGCAGGTATAAAATAGGAGCATATGCATAGAGCTGACTTGGGGCCTTATTACGACTTTGGCGGTCCTACAGCGGCGGCGCAACGGCGCAACAGTGCCACCTGCTGTATGACCGCCAAAGCTGTGGTGAGCCTGCTTGCCAGATTAGGAGTTCGTTCCTGCTCTGGCAGGCGGTGCTCTAGTCGTCTGACAGCCATGGTCAGTTAGGCTCATAGCAGAGCCTAACATGCAGACCGCCGCTGTCAGTGCTGACTGCACCTTCCAGAAAGCTGTGGCATAAATGCCACATCGTGCACAAACTGAGGGTGAAAATCCAGGGGGGCACTAAATGTGCCCCCTGCATGCACCCCAGGTCCAGGATCTGCATGGAGCCCTGTCATGTCCCTCTTTGTTGCTCCTCTGCCACTCCTTTTCATGGCGGGCTCACTGGCATGAAAAGAGCGGTGGACAGCCAACTTGTAATATGCTCGGCGGTGCCACAGTGACTCTGCCAGCATATTGCAGCGTGACTGCTGAGGGATCCTGGATCCCCAGTGGGTGAAGGGGTCCTGAGGCGATCTGAACGCCACACTTGTAATACTGCGGGTGGGCCTGCAGTGTGGCGGTGGTCGGACCCCCACCGCAAGTACGTCTATTAAGGCCCTTAAATAATAGATCACATTTTAGAGACTTTTCATTAACACCCGACTTAGAGGGGGGGGGGGGGGTGATTATATAGCGCTAACTAGACCCGGAGTCATCAGAGCGCTTTACATGAGCACCAGTTACATTACATACGGACACACATTCATTTTTATAGGCACGGGGAGATTACATGATTTGCCCAGAATCACAGAATGTTGAGCATCCCTGCCGAGACTCGAACCCAGTTCCCCAGCTCCGAGGTCGACCACCCTACCCCTTTGGCCACATTCTGTCCCCAGATAGCTATATGAAGTTATTTTTGACCTGTTAGTATCACAGTTATAGTACATTCCATCATTGCGGATTACGATACCAGGTTTTCTTTTGTCACTAGGTCTTGCTGCTGTTTTCCACAAAGGTCATATTGTTATAGGATGTTTAAAATTGGATGATTTCCATTTAAAAACCTTTTGATAATATTTTTGGCTTCCTTCTGAAAATATTCTTCCCTTCACAAGTATCTTCTTTCATTAGTTCATCATAAGGGATAAGTACATTCAGGTGTCCCTCCTGAACTAACACTGCTGCTAAAATTCGCTGTGAACCATCTAACATTTTAAAACGAGAGCCACATCTCTACTGATTTTTTTAACATGAAATTAATATTTAATTCCATGTTCTGCAGAATACTCAAATACAGTTCAAGTAAAGTTGTATTGGTGCTCTAAAAACGAATGACCAGCATTGTGCAGTCACAGTACTATGTGATGATGCCTTGGCCCATTCGCAATAGCCCATAAGGAGTTTACCATAATTTAGTGCAACTCTCCACCTCTTATAATATTTAATTGTGTAGCTGAGAGGAGGTACTGCACTCTGTGAATATACATAATGCTAGCATATAAGCACATCAAAGTATTGTCCACCAACACAATTTATTGAGTGTACCATTGAGTTTAACAATATCAGACAACAATTCCTTAGTATCACGCAGAATACTTTAACATAAAGTGAGAGAAATACTTCAACATATATTTAGATATTTTCCATCAGTGTTCCAATATCTGACAGAACAGACCTGCCACGTGGATTGTCACTGTATAGTAATCTATTTTTTTCATCTTGTCATCCATGATAAGCGAAGGTAAAAGCGTATAGAATATCGCAAACAGTGGTTTCCCACCTGTGAAGATTTTGAAGACATATTGTTTGCAGATAACACTTTTGTGTTCTGCAGATATATTGCTTTCGGTGAAAATGGAACCACAACAAGGAAAATGCACACCAATCGGTAAAACCTACAAGTTTATGGACATTTATATCATATCATATCATAAGGTAGCCATAACAGTGGTTTGATGCTAGAAGTAGCATGTATTTAGTCCTCTAGTTCGCCCATGAAGATGTTTGCAGAGGATGGAGTCAGCCAAGTGCCCATGGAAGTCCCTTGTATCTGCAGATAATGTTTACCATTGAAGTTAAAATTGTTGGATTTAAGGATAACTCTTGCAAAGTTGGTAAGCACGTTTGTTGATGGCTTTTTCACAGTTCTTTTATTGAGAGCTTCAGATAACACCATAACCCCATGCTCATGTGGTATATTGGTGTATAATGATGTAACATCAAATGTAGCGAGAAGAGTGCCATCATCAAATGTGCAGGTTTGCTTTAATTTTCAATACTCTGAAGGTAGTGACGGGAATCCTTAACAAATTATGGAAGTACCTGTACAATGGGTTGGAGGTGCAGGTCGTCAAATAAAGATAGTCTCTGAGTAGCTGTATCATTGCCAGAGATGAATGGGGCGACCATGATTGTTCATATTGTAACAGATTTGAACAAAACAAAGTTCTCAGAGATTCACCAGTACATAGGCTGCATCACAAAACATTTTTGACTGGCTCAATTTCATACCCTTGGTGGTACGTTAAAGCATTGCTTACCACGAACATCTTCACCACCGTATTATGAAACCAGGGGTCTGGAGGTGGTAATGTGTGACAAGAACATTTGCACACGTTTGTTATGTGGCATTTTGTTCTGGTGGCGAAATGTTCTGTTGTTTTTGTGCTCTATTACTGCAACCTGAGTTTGCTGTAATGCCATTGTTGTTATAGATTTCTTTTAGTGATTTTATGTGTAAAATAGCTACATAAGAAATGTTTATCAGGTGTACGATTCCACTTGTGCAAATAGAATACATAAAAAAAGAATGCATTTAACTTAACTTGTTTTTCTCCATGAGGAAAGTATTTTCACTGTGTAGATATTCTTTCCATCACACTCCAGTCAATATTGGGATTATCCTACCCAGTTACTACCCTGGGACATGCATGGCGAATCAGAATTGAAGATGTCCATCAAAGTGGAATTTGTGCACACTTAACGTGCACTTAGATGTGCAAAATACTCTAAAATACCGGGCCTAAAATGTTTAGAAATCAGAAGGCTTCTGAGTAAAACTTTTGCCATTTCCTCTGCTCTATTGCCTGCTTACGCCACTGAATCCCTTTGGTGTTGTTGCATTTACTCGGTTTTGACACACTTAGAAACTTGTACTTTGGAACCGAATAAAACATGTAAATAAATGTATACTCATTGTCTAGCGGTCACCAATTTATCACAAGCGTTAAGAGGCAGTTTTTCTTTTTTTTGCAGGTTGACAACATCCAGACTGTTTTGCACTCTTCCAATGTATTGGTAGGCGTGGGTCGGGAAGTCTTCAAGCCACTTCTGACCGACAATCGGAGAAAAAGCTCCTCCGAACAGTTGCCAGGTCTGAGCATGCGCTCCCATCCTAGCAAAGCGAGTAATTCAGCAGACAGTACGAAAAACGGTGAGTCTTGCAGAGACATCAGAATGGGGGATTGTATTTTGTAGCTGAACCAACCCAAATTGTAATAAAGAACCTCTAATATTTTCTGCAGTACTTACATTATTAGTCTGCCTCTAAACAAAATGTATGTCACCAGAAACAGTAGCTTTTGACAAACACTGATATCCATCCTTGTTATAGTGTTTCTTTTGCCAATTTTCCACTTTTGTCTATGTTTAATATTTGGTACATTCTTTTTTCACAGATAACACTTTATGTCATAATTTTTCATCACAGATCTCATGGACCCAACCTTAGTTTCATATCTGCTCCGAGTGTCTAAAATAGGCATAGGGCCTAATTTAGAGATTGGCCGATAGGCTACTTTCTTACGATGGAGTACCTTCACCGTGAGGTTTCCGTAAACAAAGATCCTGTTGACTCCATCAACAGAAAGCTTCCTCCAATGGCCCGATGAAGTAAGGGCCATTGGAGGAAAGGCATGCACCCTCCCCCGGGTCCCCCCACCTTTAGGGTGGATTGTGTAACGTCCTTTTTTAGGTCTCGCTAGACGTAAGCAAAAGTGAAGCTTTTGCGTCTAGCGAGACAACTTATGTTGTTACTTGTCTGGGAATGAGGACAGCAAAGTGCCACGCGCATTTGCAGGCCGACATTCGACCTCGTGAGCGCGCACGTCGTCACTCACGCATGCGCACAAAGAAAGGCATACACACACTGCATATACACACACGCACCCCCCCTTAAACATACACACGCGCACACAGACAGACAGACACACGCACAAACACACTCAAACAGACACACACACACGCGTACACCCCACCCCCACTCACCCCTCCTCTCACTCAACACACTTACCTGTTCTGGCGGTGCTCGGCGGCGGATCAGCATCTCGGGCGGCGGTAGCGCTTTGCGGGGCTCTCTCACCACATGAGAGCCCCGCCTTCCCCATGCGCCCGGCCGCTCTTCACCCGGTCCCCCATCTCGGGACCGGGACTCAATGCGGAGCCTTCGTGGCTCCTCGGGCAGCTCTCTCAGTCTCTCGCCGCGATGGGGCGGGACTTCCGGTTGGGGCCGCGCTGTGATT
The DNA here is from genome assembly GCF_964261635.1 of Lissotriton helveticus. Taxonomy (NCBI): domain Eukaryota; kingdom Metazoa; phylum Chordata; class Amphibia; order Caudata; family Salamandridae; genus Lissotriton; species Lissotriton helveticus. Next base: position 163,331,175 of record NC_136067.1, on the reverse strand, counting down.
GGCCGGCTTCCCAACCGCTTCCGGGTCGTCGCGGGCAGCGCGGCGGCCCGGCGGGGATTTTTTTAGGAGGGGCACGGGGTCCGGGGATTTCCGGCAAACAGGTCCAAGGGCAACCAGTTGCTGACATAAGGGTTGTAGGCTTCTACCACACTGCTAAGGCAGACATTGCAGTCAATTCCGGGTTCAGCTTGAATCCTGCTGTTTGTGTAGAATGACGTTTATTAGTTTCATTTGATATTTTAGTTAATTTCTGGAAGTAGATGTGCTTTAGACTAGATATTTATAGGACCCGAAAATCCATATGCGAGAACTTGAACAATTTATAACTAATTTGCCAAATCTTCATTAAACGCTGGTTTAAACTTAAGTCGGCAGACTGTAGGTAGCTAAAGAAGCAGCTACGCACTGCTGCATGTACAAGAATAATCTGCAATACGTCATTATTATTTGTTGAGGCTAGTGCTCGCTGAAACAAAAGCACGCGCCTACATAATAAACATCACCAAAGGGCTGCACCGCGTGAAACTGGGTCAGCCCCGAAGAGACTGCGCGGCTTTCACTGACAGCAAATGAATAACTGATCGAAGGCTGCCCAATGCACAGGCACGACAAGGGATCAATAAAAAGAGGCTTTTGCATTTGACATCCTATCTCTTTCGTTACTTAGGTTAAGGTGCAGTGAAATTGATCCTTAAAATTGACACGTTGTTTGGATACCAGAGCTACACGAATTGTAGTGCACGGTTCATATTCATGTTCATATTGCATTGAAAACAGCGAGACGCATAGGGCACCCAGGTACTGGTGGGCGATGCGAAGCTGTTTTGTACCCAATACATTAAATGATGACAACCAGGCTCAATAATGTGTTTTCCAATTCAATTAAACAGTATAAATTATTTTCCATATTATACAGAATATTTCAGGGAATATTTTCTAAAAAGAACAGAATGTGTAGGTGTGATGGTGGTAAAGGGCTGGTACAGTGCTGAAACAGCAGTAGTTCAAAAAATAATCCTCCAGTTTAAATGTTTTCATTTCTACATCAATAGACTTGGCTACGATCCATTTACCAACATTCATCTAATGATAAAGCAAAGGCAAGAAGTGTATCCCAACCAGAATCTAGTAGTCCAAGTGCTGGTTAAAAAAGTGTTGGCGTTTCGACCCCTATATCAACATGTGTTACTCATGTCATCTAAATGGGGTCTTTTTCAGAACCAAACCGAAAATGCAAGACATCCTGTGTAAAAATAATCGAGAGACCATGATCCATTTTCAGTGGTCAATCAAAAACTACTTTCACAATAGAAGTCAAGTGAAACAATCACTTACCAGGCCTCACAGTGCTGGAGAGCGCCAAAGGGTGCTCTTATATGATTCCTTGTTATTCATCTGCTAGACAAAAAATCTAAAGGAAAGCAGAGGAGCACTTGAAACACATGAATCAGTTCCTGAGTGCTCCTCTAAACTCATTTGAAGCTCAATATCAATGTGACCAAAAAAGCACAATCTGCTCCAGAATACTGACAAATAGATTGGGCCAAACACAAAACAGGGGTCAAAGTTGTGCCCTGTTATAAAGAGTGTCTGGTAATATGACATTGGATATGAGTAGAAAAAATGTTCTACTTTGTGAAACATTCATCATAATGCCAATGCGTGCTACATGAAATACAGTTTGTATTTTAAACTATTTTATTAACCATTTTGAATGTAAACATTAATGTTACATTGATATTTTATCAAAAGAATTAAAATACTCTTTATTTATCTTATACTTCACTTTTTATATTTTTTATATATGTAATAAAAACATATTTTTTCTACTATGGGTGGAATTTATTTTGTAATTTAAACTGGACAAAGAAATATTTTTTAAATCAATATCTTCAAAATATTAACATTTTTAATTTAAAAGTAAGTTATTAATGATGTAAGTTTTGGATATATTTATTTATAAAACATATATAAAATAGATTAATATTCATATCCAACAAAATATTCATATTTCTTATAAGTTTAATAAACTTGTCAGTATATTTTACCATAGGGAGATCTCTGCCCCCATTGATGGTGTCTCCGCCAAGCGTGCAGAACGTCAAATATTAATCGTAATAACTTTACAGTCTTATATGTCTTTTTCTACTGACTCCACCACCTATTTCAGGGACATGTAAGTCTACATTTTCTAGCAACTTTGCGCCTGTAAATTGTAGACAAAAGTTGTAAAGTTACTTAAAAGTGTAACTGTAAATTCCCTGAGTCTAAGCATATAGATTTATCTTTGTGAATTGACTCCTATGAGTTTGACATGATTCTTGGACCGCCTTACTTCCTGATTAGCCTGATTAGAGGAGGATCCTTAGTGGGACATTTTAGTGAGGGCCCGGCGCTAGTGTGCTGCTCTTTCTGAATGATGCCTTGTAAGACATGGTCCCAGGGATCACACCGCTCTCTCTGTCATCAGCAGATCTTTGTGGAATGATCCCTGGGTGCTGAAAGGGCAGACAGACAACAGTGTGAGCTATAAGCAAAACAAAAATGCTTAATCACAAATTAAGTGCCAGTCACCTCATCACCCCTTCACTGGTGTCCATCAGATTCCATCTGCTCTTTTACTACTCCAGTGAACCTGGGGACAATACCTGCCACGAATATCTGGTGGTACTACAATTCCTCAGAACATGCTTGAAAACCATTTCAAGAACCCTCACCACGGGCCCTCAGACCATTACCCTATCTGCCTTTACCATTCTCCCACTTCATTTGACCCTCTATATTAACTTTCTCTGCTCCTAGAACACTATCTGGTGCTCACAGCCCCACTCTCAGTGCTCAGTGCCCACAGCACCATTCTGACCATATCTACTAACCCTCAGAGCCCTAAGAATAAAACACTGTTTTCACAAGCTTATTCCTGGTCCACAGATCCTTCGCACTGGCCTTTACAATCCACATTAAACTCCCAGCTTCAAGTTCTAAAAGTTCATATGACCTGTCTGTTTCTCTCGGAGAGTTTTGCAGCCACCCTCAAAGACCGCTCTTGCTGCTCCCCCTATTGGAATGCTGATTACAACCTGTTGACATTAGAGCCCATCCACCCTTCTCTGTCATCATAAAAACCCTTTTGCTGGTCTCAAACCTGCATGCACCCTACTTTTGCCAACATTCAGTGCCCTTATACTAGTGTTCAAGCCACATCCTCAGTACCTATTGTCATCATTTCATGCCCCTGAGATGACACTTTTATTGCCGTTGATTCCTTATGATGAACTTGGCATTCAAATCCATCCTCCAGCTCTCTATCAGCCTTTATTGCACTGCTGGCCCAAGTCCTCTCCTTTGCCAGCTTTCTCCCCCCACTGTTTCCCATAAATCTAGCCATGTTGCCCTTCTAAAACCTGTGCACCTCTTTGTGAGCTAAGCGGTACAAAAGGTAAAGAACGGTGATGGATTAAACCCAGATCTGTTGACTGGGTGTGAGTGTTTGATTGGTTCAGATGCTCCGTCCATCACCACCCCCTTTTGTTCCTCTTTGTGAGCTGTTACATATCACATAACTGTCATTCCTTAAAGATCAACCCTCTACTGGATCTCTCAGCCTCGCTATTACCTTCAGAATACGTCACTTTGCTATCTATTGGTACTAAGTACTCCTCTCTCTGCTTCCACACCGCTGCTACGTAATCTCTGATAGCCTCAAAGCCCTACCAACACTTTCTTCAGCATTAAAACCCCTCTATCCATTTTCAAATTCCACTGCCAGTTAAAAGGTTTGTAGTCTACCCTACCAGTTTTTAAACAAAGAACTCATTTACTTCCAAACACGTCTGTCTCACAGGCACCTCCACAACCCTTCAGCTTGCCTTAAGAGCTTTGCAGTCCACTCTTCTGGTGCCCACGACACCACTGCTGGAGTCTTGTCTCCATGCTAACACAGATAACAATTATAAACCCTATATGGCCCAACTTAGCCCATTTAGCTGTTGCATTACTGACCCGTTCTTCTGGTCGTCAGAGCCTTCTGATCCTGAGCACTCATGTGCTGAGATTCACAGCCTCATGGCCATTTTTGCTTACTTGAACCCTACAAGGTAATTTAATCTGTTCTGGCAAGCTTAAGATTCCACAGCCCTTTTTGTCCATCCACCTTGTGATGCCTCTGCCATGTTTCAGTCTCTCTGCACTCAATCAGCCATCAGATCATTAAGCCATGACCTGGCAGAGTTTGCTGTCCATCCGAGCATTTTGCCATCCCTCTGAACTCTCTCACATGTTGGGCCACAAAGCTCCTATGCTGAGTTTCAGCATTGTTGCCAAGTTACCCATGTCATGTGTGACAGTCATGGCTGTCCACCAAGTAGCTAGGTGACTACCTCCCTCCAGGTCATTGCAGACACTGTTTCCAGTCCTGGACGTTTGTGTGATAGCCATATGCATTCTGGGCGTTGTAGTCTTCTTTTGTCTTCATAGAACTAAAGAGACTACCTCACCTGAAAACAGTGATTTGTAGTTGAAAAGGTTAGGACTGAAGACATGTCTGCAATGACCTGGAATAAAGAGGTCCTCCTACCCTACAGTATTTTGCATGCTATGATTTTTGAGTGCATACTTACTATAGGTGCTTTCAGAAAACTGAAAAGTTGGGGTCTCTAAGGCGGAACAATCTAAGCAACACGATCTTTGTAATTAATAGCATGTCTTAATATACATGGTCTAAAATCACAAAAGCCTCCAGCCTCCTGGTCCTCTTCTTTCTCCTCCTGGTCATACTCTTTCTCATGTTCATGGTCCTTTCCCACTACTGTTCCCAGTCCTCCTTTTCTAGGTTAATAAGTTCCTTCTGGCTGTGGTTGCCTGGCCATAATTGTTCTCCAGCTAAAATGTAGGACCCACTGCATCTGTAACCCTCCAAGCTACATTTTAAGTCTTGGAGCAGTAGTGCAGCATTTATTCCTACTTCACCAATCTTCCCCTTCAGCACAGAGATGTAGCTGGTGTCATCAATAGTACGCAGGATCATTTTGTGGGAGGCACACATGTTCACTTTCCATAGGTTGAATAGTGTCCTACTCTATCATGAATGTTGTCTGCACCTCAAAATTACTGGCAAGCCTCAGTCTTTTTGCTAGGTAGGGTAAGAATCTTGCTGGCCAATACCTCAGTCATGCCTCCACACCCTGATAAGAAATGCACACCCACAGTGCCTTAAGATATGCCACTCAGCACATCCCTTCCATTCATGCCTCCCTCACCCTGCTGTTCAACCCACTACACTAGGTTACTGCTTTTTTATAGTATGGCTCACTTTGCCACCAATTGCATAATGGAGCACACCAGAAGGGCTCTGTGCACAAGTGCTTCTGCAATATGGCACCGGTGCCACCATGAGTATGACCCAGCATCACTAATGCCCGAGAGAGACAGGGGCTCAACTGCCACCCAGGTCTTGGCCCTGTCTAAACAGTACACTGCATTGTTGCTTTTTCTCCCCTCTGCCCTTTTTTCCCACTCCTGGGTCCAACATACCCACCCCAGCCAATTAAGCAGCAGAAGAGGGGGTACATATAAGCACACCACCTCTCCTATATCCAGTCTGTGATATTTTGCACTCTCCAGTTGTCAATGGTGGGTTGAGAACTTTAAAGATAAACAAGGCAACCTCTGGTCACATATGAAAAATAGTTGTAAAGTATTTGAGACGATGAGATGATCTCAGCAGCTTCCTTCTCTCCATACGTCTTTCACTTTGAACCATTTCTCACTCTGGTGCTATACAGAAATCTCTGTTTGTGCCACAGGACACTGTGCCACCTAATCAGTGCAGTGTCAATGCTTGGTCCAGGTGCAAATCAAGAGCTGTCTTCGGGGACAAGGTGTGCTCAGCCTCAGCACTCCAGCACCACCCACCAGTGCAGCACTTCTCTTCTGTGCATGATGGTTCCCTGCACACCATAGGCATCCATGTTGGTGTTTACCTTCACTGATTCCCTTTGCTACCACCATCACTACAATGTTGTGTTATGTTATGTTACATTACATTACATTATGTTATTGTAGTGCGCTGGTTCCACGTGTTCAGGTGACATAGTAGACATAGCCAAGTTGAGTTTGATGTAGTTTATTAAGTCCATAAGTAGAAGTTACAGCAAGCCCCACCAGCAGCAGCCTGCTAGCTGCTCAGCCCATCTCCTCAACTGACAACATACACACAAGGCACCCAAGCATTCCACTCACACTAACATTCTACATGGAACACTCACACTGGCTGAGCAGCTAGGCACAGGAAGAAAGGGAACATATTAACGTGACCTGAGGATACTACAGTTATGCTATGTTTAGTTAGGAAAACATATTTTTTGTTTAAATCTTTTTATTAGCATTTTTCTTATATGCATACAACATGAACAGTGTAGTGACACCATGTTTAGTGACAACATAGAGACAATGCGGTACAGAGTGTAAAGTACCATATTAGCAAGTAATTTGGTGAATACAACATTTCTAATAGGTACTGGAGGGATAACATCACAACAACCGTAATGGCGTTAATGAAACATTATGATATGTCGCATGTGAACATTCAAGACATGGTGCGTTACGTAACTAAACTGTGGGTGTAGGGTACAACAAAATGAATGAGGACAAAGTAACCAAATGAGGGATTAGGTAGTCGCCTGAGACATGTTGCCAAGTGTGTTAAAAAGGGGAGAGTCCTGCCAGAGCCTAATGGTGACAGTTCCGTGATGTAGGATCAGAGATTATGTAAATGGGGCCTGCTCTACCTAATCCTTCGCATGCATACTCCCAGAGGACAAGTGCTGGGTGGCTGGTCATGTTCCTTTTCCTGAGGTTCCTCCTCTGCAGTATCCAGGCTATGCAAGTCCCACACTATGGCATCCCAGTGACTCGCCAGAGGGAACTTACGGATACCCAGCAGGTCCTCTCGGTGCCGCGCCACCCCCTCCGCCCTAGCCCAGTTGAGTAGGGAATGGCGCCAGGCTATTGACTGAGGTGTTATTGAGGATTTCCATCTCCTGTTGATTAAGTGTTTTGCCGCGATTAGCCCCAGCTCTTGGGTTGCCCTTTTTTTCTTATTTCTGCTAAAAAGATGCTGTATGTGCACCACCCAGTGAAGGGGAATGTCGCGGGCTGTACAGGCGGCCAGCGTAGTTGCCACATTGGCCCAATATTCATTTAAGGCAGTGCAACGCCATAGCATGTGAAGTATGTCAGCGTCCAATATGCAGCACCTAGGATAGGCTGCATCAGACATTAGGCAGTACTGGGCTGGGCCTAGATATGCCCAATGCAGTATGAAGAATTGAATCTGCTTACAACGCTGATTACGTGGGATATGTATTGGACCTCCACGAACGGCGACCCACTCCTTGTCTGTGAATGTATGCCCCAGCTCCCCCTCCCAGTGTTGCTTCAAGGGGGGCAAGGTCAATCTCTGTGTGTTGGTGGAGTGAACACGCGAACCAACGAGTCAAGTGCCCCACATTTCCCATCACATGTAGGTACTGCATCCTATGGTGTGTGGGTAGCTCTTGCCCCATTTGGATGCCAGAGAGGTTATGAGCGCCTGGTGCAATAAACATTGCCCAGGGTACATATTCTCTTCGGACATAAGCTCTGAATATGGGATGAGTGAGCCATCTTGATAAAGGTCCCCCATGTCCTGAATGCCTTCTGTGTCCCAGTGTCACAGTTCGGTTGCCGCAGTGCATATTTCACCTTGTAGTATTCCTAATAATGGGATTGCGGGGGCATACTTTTAGACTGTCCTGGTGAGAAGAGGCATCTAAGGAAGCATTTGTAGGCCATGGTGAGTAACAACTCGCCCAGGGATCTGGATTTTGTGCATGGTTGAAAGATATGTAGCAAAGTATGATGCGGTGCTGTGGGTTGTAATGAAGCCGTATCTGCTAGGTGTCGAGAAGACAGCCAGCGAGCTATCCACAGCAGCTGGGAGGCTAGACAGTAGTGTTCGAAGTTGGGCACCACCAACCCTCCCTGTTCCATTGGCAAATATAGTTTCCCCATAGACACTCTGTGCCTTGACGTTCCCAATATAAAGTCCCTGATTGTCCTTTCCCATTTGCGAAAAAAGGAAGGGGAGATGACAATGGGTAAGGTAGTGAAATATTAGAGGAGGCGAGGGAGGACCACCATTTGTACGAGGGCAATCCTACCAGAGACCGCAAAAGGGAGGGTGTTCCAGAAGCACATCTGCGATTGGATGGCAGTAGTGGCTCTAATTAGATTGCCCTCAAAGAGAGTTTCCTTGGGACGATATATGCGCACCCCTAGGTATCTGAAAGGATCTATACACCATGTCAACGAGACTTCCCCAAGGGAGTACCCTGGATCCGGAGTCATCTGCAAGAACAGGGAGAGAATAGATTTTGCGGCGTTAACCCTCAGTCCCGACGCTATGGCAAAACGTGTTAGAGCCAGGTCTAAGAAGGGCGGGATGGCATGAAGATCTCGCGCATACAGTAACAAGTCATCAGAGTACAGTGAGATAACGTGTGTGCCATCTCCAAAGGTGACTGCCATGTCCACGTGCAAGCGGATGTATGCCGCTAGCGGTTCAACTGCCAACGGGAAGAGGAGAGGAGACAACAGGAAACCTTGCTGTGTCCCACACCTTACCTCTTTGGGGTCCAAGACATAAGGACCCGTCTGAACTCGAACGGATGGGCGTTTGTATAGCAGCCTGACCATATTAAGGAAATGAGGTCCTATGCCATATCGGGCCAGGGCGGCGAAAAGGAAATTCCATTTGAGAGAATCAAAAGCCTTCTCAAGGTCCAGCACCAGGCAACCCCATCGGGGCCAATTGATAGTAGCGTACTCAGCCACCCTAAAGTAGCGACGGATGTTCAGTGCAGTATTACGGTTAGGGACAAACCCATTCTGGTCGGGGTGCACCAGGGTGGGAAAAAGGGTGGGAATAAGGGGCACAGTCGGTTAGCCAAGACCTTTGCTAAAATGTTATAGTCTGCATTTAATATCACTATCGGTCTATACAAGCCAGGGGAAGTGGGATCCTTACCCGGTTTCAACAAAGAGACCACATTACCTGTACTGAGTGTGGGTGGTAGGGTCATGTCAGTGATTTAGAGGTGTTTAAGGAGTGCAAACGGGGCACTTGTGTTTCCGCATATGTCTTGGAAAACTCAGTGGGGAGCCTGGCTGGTCCCGGCGTCTTTCCGGATGCTAGTGACCGTAACGCTTCCATGACTTCGTCTACTGTCAAGGGGGAGTCCAATGTAAGGAATTGATCAATCGTCAGTGTGGGCTGCTCGACTGCAAATTCCCCAATGTGTTGGTCATCCCCAGTCGGCTGGGATGCATACAACCTAGTATAGCGTTCCGTCATTACTGCATGAATGTCCCGCTGTGTACATTTCCTATGCCCCAGCTCATCCACTAACAGCTGTATGGGGTGGTACGGGTGCTCTTGTAGTGGTAAGTAGGCCAATAGCTTACCCACCTTGTTTGCTGCAGAGTGGGGGCATACTGAATGCGCCAAATAGTTATGACAGCACAATCTTTCTAATAACACTTCTGTAGTGAGGAGGTCCATGCAGGAAGTAGTAATTTGGTAAGTTTTATTCAAGTAGGTAACAAGTAGTGTAACAGGTAGCTATGTTCTGAAGGAGAGCCCCACCAGGAGCAGTCTGTATGCTGCTCAGCCCATGTCCAACTGTCGCTTCACCTCTCTGTGTCCCAACATTCCGAGGCACATCAGGAATCCAACATTCTATTGAGCACAGGGCACAGGCACTGGATGAGCAGGGGGTGTGAAATACATTTCATGACAAATGCAGAATACTACAGCTTCTCTATCAGCATGGGTATCATCAAGCTGCTTTTGCTTTTCAGGTCGGTCGATGGCTAACGTTTCTAGTCAGAGTAGTCGTCCCTCGATGGCAGACAGGGATTTGTCTAACTGCGTACAAATGTTCCACGTATGACCTAAACAGTGCTTTCTGGTTACCACTTTAAAGACCTCCCATTTTGTCAATACCGAATCCGCAGAGCCGTATTGTGCTCAAAGCACCCAATCACCGCAGACTCCATTGAGCTCCGGAACACTGGGTCTTCCAGCGCTGCCGTCTGCAAGCGCCAGGCTTGCGGTGGGGGTGCTCTTCGCCTCGCAAGGCAAAATGCATTATTTTTGGATTATGGTCTGAATGTGTCCGACGTAAATATTCTGTGGTCTGAATCAGAGAAATTAGAGCCGCTGCGGTCAATATGCGGTCTAACCGTGCAAGGGTCATGATTCGATCCATGTTCTCTTGTAAACACCACCAGGGGCCACATAGTGGGACTTTTCAGTCTTCTAATAAGCTTCCAGACCCTCCACTGCAAGCATATCCTGACTTCCAGCCATTTGGACACTTATTGGGAACTGATATCCATTCCCAATCCATGCCGGGTTTTGTGAAAGCCAGCCTGCTTATACTTGAAGCCAGCCTGCTTATACTTGAAGCCAGCTTGCTTATGCTTAAAACTCCATTACCCAGAATTCCCTGCTCACTGCTTTGTCTCCACCCCTGCCGGCCAAGGATGGGTGGAGGAATTCAGATCACCTGTGGCTGGCTGCGGCAAGTCTACCCACACCTGCTGCATGTGATTACTGTGAACTCTTATAAGCTCCAGCTCCCTTCAGGCCAGGGTTGCTCATTGTAGCTGTTTACCGGTGAGACTGATCCTTGTTTCCAGTGCTCCCTGAGGTTTTGCTATTCTTGTTTCCAGTTTTTCCTGAGCTTTAGTTATGCCTTGTTCCTGACCTGCTGCTGCTTTCCTTGTTCCTGAATTAGCACTGCCTGCAGTGCTACCTTGACCCCTGAGCCTTAGTTTTCCTTGTTCCTGAACTGCAGCAGTTTCCCTTCTCCTGAATTAGCACTGCTTGCAATGTTACCTTGTTTCCTGAGTTCCTGAGCTATAGCTATTCCTTGTACCTGAATTAGTTCCTGAACTGCAGCAGTTTCCCTTCTCCTGAATTAGCACTGCTTGCAATGTTACCTTGTTTCCTGAGCTATAGCTATTCCTTGTACCTGAATTAGCACTGCCTGCAGTGCTCTTGTTTCCTGAGTTCCTGAGCTATAGTTATTATTGTTCCTGGGCTTCAGCTATTTCTTGTTCCTAATTTGCATTGCTTACAGTGCTCTCTTGACTCCTTGTTTCCTGAGCTGTAGCTAATTGCCTGTTCCTGAACTAGCACTCTCTGCAGTGCTACTTTGACTCCTAAAGCGTTAGTAATTCCCTATTCCTGTACTAGCACTGCCTGCAGTGCTACCTTGACTCCTTAGCTATAGTAATTCCCTGTTCCTGAGCCAGCACTGCCTGCAGTGCTACCTAGTCACCCGAGCTTTAGCTCAATTCTTGTTCCTGCCCCAGCACTGGCTTCTATGCTACTTTGTTTTCTTGATTCCTTAACCTGCACTATTTTAGTATACCCTTGTAGACTCCCCGTCTGTATATCCCTTTCCAGTCCCTGCCTTTCTTCCCAATTCCTTGGTTCCAGTTCCTAGTTTGCTGTCTTTCTATTCTGCTGTCTTGCTTCTGTTGCCTTGTATGCTTGTTACCTGCCTTCTGCCAAGTGTGCCCTGTGATTGCCTTACTTTCCTGTTAACCCCTTCACTGCAAGGCCTTTTCCCCTCCTGTGCTAAGCCTTTTTTGGCTATTTGGGGTAGTGCGCGCTTAGGCCCCTGTAACTTTTTGACCACGCCAATTTTGTGTCCTTTTCTTCCAACATCATGGGGATTCTAAAGGTACCCAGGGTTTGGTGATTCCCTTGGAGGGGTCCCAGAAATTAGCCAAAATTCAGTAACATTTTTGTTTTTTTCAGAAAAATGGGAAAATGAGCTACAAATGAAAGCCTCTGGGTTTTTCCCTGCAAATGTTATCAAAAAAGGGCTTGTGGGGCTGAAATCACCATTTTCCCAGCTTTTAGAGAATGACAGTCTTTTGTCAGAGGACCCAAAATTTTTACACAGTTTTGGCATTTTTCTAGGACATAACCTATTTTTGCTATTTTTACTGCTTTCAACCTCCTTCCAGTTAATGGTATAAATTAGTATGAATGCAATAATGGATCCTGGAAAGTAGGCAGAATTCTGAATTCAGAAAGGGGTCATTTGTGTAGATCCATCAAGGTTTCTTTATAGAAACTAACAGTTACATGTCGGAAATATTGAAATTAATTTGAAATGGATACTAAATGGATACTAAGGTGAGTTTTGGCACACCCTAATTCACTGAGGTTCCAAGTCTCTATGCACAGTTCTGTGTAGGAGCAGAATCCCTGCGGCATGGTGCCTAACGTTTGGTGGTCTTATTACATGACACTTGAGTAGTACTTCTATCAGTCCTTAATCCCTTCACTATTGTTTCCGGATAATAGTAGTACCCATATGAGATCTTTTACTCGTGGGTGACTTTTCCTGCAGTGGACGCAAATTCTGGTGTGTTTCACACATATACTCACTCAGCCGTGCCTGCAGAATATGTTCCTTATAGGACACAGGAAGTTCCAATTAATGCTTGGCAGCATCGTGTTTGGTTTAATGGCGCCCTTCCCCACTCGCGACAACTAGATTGTCTTGGTCTTGGGTTGATCGTCAGTTTCAGACTTCGACCCTTGGGGCTGCTTTTTCTCTTTAGTAGAAAATGGCTTGACACCCAGACCATTACGGCCAATGGTTTTATAAGCAGCCGTGATAATCTTCGGTAACTGGCGGGGTTTATCGGCATCGGGGACCGCGAGCAAAGCATTAGACACCTGAAAGTTTACCGCGTCTCCCTTTATATTAGAAAGGATGAGCTCGGAAACTACGTCAAATGCGCCGCATAGTCTCATTCCCAATTCAACCGCAGCCTCAGGTCCGTGTTAGTCCTGAACACGCTTAATGACCGTGGGAAGGACAGCCATTGACGGAGTGCCAAAGCACCTCGTGTACACTGCCGCAAAAATTCTACCCCATGACTCACAATCACCGGCGTCCGGTATCAAGTCTTTCGGCAAACTAATTGTAAGAATCCTGTGTTTTTCAACAGGAGTCATGTTAGGAAATACCGCTTCCAGCTGGTCAAATTTCTCGGCAAGCCAGAAAGGCATATCACTCTTATCCTGGGGACGCTTGCCCATCACAGCATTAACCATTACTGGACTCAGCTTCATACCACTAGGTGCGGCTGGAAACGCCGCAACACCCGGGGCCCCACCCGGGAGGTTGCGGGTAATGTATTGTACCAAGGCCCTAATAACTGCAATTGTGGTTGTATGTAGGACCCGTAGATCAGCAACGGGGACAGCACCCGATCGAGGATGCGGAGTAAATCCTGCCAAAACAGGCAAAGTTGGGCCTGGAATGGAAAAAGGACCCAATTTAGTTGTCGCTAACGAGTGGGGAAGGGCGCCATTAAACCAAACATGATGCTGCCAAGCATTAATTGGAACTTCCTGTGTCCTATAAGGAACATATTCTGCTCGCACGGCTGAGTGAGTATATGTGTGAAACACACCAGAATTTGCGTCCACTGCAGGAAAAGTCACCCATGAGTAAAAGATCTCATATGGGTACGCGACTTCAGCACTCACCACCATGATCACCGCCATGCCCTCCAAGGCAACGTTATAAGTCTGCAAATGATTGCGTACTGCAATGCGACTATGCTGCGGTATGTCAACGTCACCCATTCCGACACAGAAATAAAGTGTGACAACACAAAATCTACGTAGCACAACTGGGTAGTAATTCAAACGAAAACCGTTTCCAAGCTTGAATAAACCTATGTAACTAAAGGTAGGTTTGTCCGACACTAGTGAAGGGGTTAAGAACTGATAGAAGTACTACTCAAGTGTCATGTAATAAGACCACCAAATGTTGGGCGCCATGTCGCAGGGATTCGGCTCCTACACAGAACTGTGCATAGAAACTTGGAACCTCAGTGAATTAGGGTGTGCCAAAACTCACCTTAGTATCCAAAATCCCCTACCAGACTAGCAATCAGTGTCTAATTGGTTCCTCCATACCCCCAATGATTAGACAACCCAGAACATGAACTTAGAATACCTCAGGTAACATGGAACACACGAACACTCTTTCGTTATACTATCATACCAGTCCAAAACAAGGAGTAAATGAAGACACGTGCAAGTTTGAAATATTTATTTCTAGTGCCGTGTTCTCAAGCGCAGTATCTTAGCTAATACAAGCAAACATATTATAAGCAACAAGGTTATCAGCATAGTTACTTTTCCACAAAATACAAAGGGAGAAAGCATGTTAAAATGCTAAAGGGAAGAAGGCTAAATCGCACCTCAGTCTTACCCTCCCTTGCTAGTATATCATTTTATATCTACAGAAGGTCTCTTTGGGTTTACAAGGGCGGCCCCATATCTCTGGTCCTAGTATAAAGGGATCACATCATTTTATACACCAGCTCTCTGCATGCGAATGTTCTCCAAACTGTGTGTGCATGCTCTGCGCAGTGCATTATTAAACGCTCCAAAATCAGAGGTGGCCACAGCTGCATATGCGTTATGTCTAGGACGTGCGCTGATCAGACCGAACAACAACCACTGTGTTGAAATAACCTTGAAGGCCTCGGCACTCACTGCTAGACTTTAAACATTTATAATATTGTGTGCCGTGTGCAAAAGCAGCAGAGAGAAAAAATGGTGTTTAAACTTCTAATAAGCTCATGCTAACTTAACACAGTGTAAAGGCAAAGCCCATCTCCATGACAATACTCGCATGAGAATTGTTGTTCATTTTTCAAAATGACTTCTTTTTTACACAATGTCTTTCATTTGGAAGGCAGAAATGCATCATAAATCAGGTAATAACAGTTGCTTTACCAATCTGAATTACCCTAAGTCTCCAGATAAAAATGGTACCTCCCTTGTGTGGGTAGGCATAGTGTCCATGACTGGAAAGGGCTCAAAACCCATCGTGAACACACCACATTTTCACAATGAAAATTTACCCTTTTTTTACTAAATGTGTAGCTGACATTTTTTAACCCTAGCTCTGCCGGCACCTAGGGAAACATAGCAAACATATAAATTTCTGAAAACTAGATACCCAGGGGAATCCAGGATGGGGTGACTTGACTGCCTCCCACCAGGTTTTGTTACCCAGAATCCCTTGCAAACCTAAAAAATTGTCAAAAAAGCCTAATTTTCCCCATATTTCTGTGGTGAAAAGTTCTGGAATCTGCGTGGATCCACAAATTTCTACCCACCCTGAATTTCCCAAAGTCTTACAAGAAAAACGGTACCTCACTTGTGTGGGTCAGCCTAGTGCCCGCGACAGGAAACGCAATGTGGTCACACCTCAATTTCGCAGTGAAAAATTACCCTTTTTTTGCAACGTGCCTAGCTGTAGTTTTTGAACCCTAGCTCTGCCGGCCCCTAGGGAAACCTAGCAAACCTATACATTTTTTAAAACTAGACACCCAGGGGAATCCAGGATGGGGTGACTTCACTGCCTCCCAACAGGTTCTGTTACCCAGAATCCCTTGCAAACCTAAATAATTGTCAAAAAAACACATTTTCCCTACATTTGTGTGGTGGAAAGTTCTGGAATCTGCGTGGATCCACAAATTTTCACCCACCCCGCGTTCCCCAAAGTCTTCTGCAAAAAAAGGTACCTCACTTGTGTGGGTCGGCCTAGTGCCCCCGACAGGAAACAGCGCAAAAAGCAAACCTCAATTTCGCAGTGAAAAATGACCCTTTTTTGGCAAAGAGCCTAGTTGTAGTTTTTGAAGGTACCTCACTTGTGTGGGTCGGCCTAGTGCCCCCGAGAGGAAACAGCGCAAAATGCAACCCTCAATTTCGCAGTGAAAAATGACCCTTTTTTGGCAAAGAGCCTAGCTGTAGTTATTGAACCCTAGCTCTGCTGGCACCTAGGAAAACCTAGCAAACCTATACATTTTTGAAAACTAGACACCCAGGGAAATCCAGGATGGGGTGACTTGACTGCCTCCCACCAGGTTCTGTTACCCAGAATCCCTTGCAAACCTAAAACATGGTTAAAAAAACACATTTTCCCCACATTTCTGTGGTGGAAAGTTCTGGAATCTGTGTGGATCAACAATTTTCCACCCACCCCGCGTTTCCCAAAGTCTAACGAGAAAAATGGTATCTCACTTGTGTGGGTCGGCCTAGTGCCTGCAACAGGGAACGGCGCAAAACGCAACGAGGTCACACCTCAATTTCGCAGTGAAAAATTAGCCTTTTTTTGCAAAGTGCCTAGCTGTAGTTTTTGAACTCTAGCTCTGCCGGCACCTAGGGAAACCTAGCAAACCTGCACATTTTTGAAAACTAGACACTCAGGGGAATGCAGGATGGGGTGACCTCACTGCCTCCCACCAGGTTCTGTTCTCTAATGCTTTGCTCGCGGGCCCCGATGCCGATAAACCCCAACAGTTACCGAAGATTATCACGGCTGCTTATAAAACCATTGGCAGTAATAGTCTGGGCGTCAAGCCATTTTCTACTAAAGAGAAAAAGCAGCCCCAAGGGTCGAAGTCTGAAACTGACGATCAACCCAAGACCAAGAAGCAAAATTGGTCTAAAAACAAAAAACAGGGTAAACAACAACAGAAACAGGAGTCCCGTCCCCCATCACCAGTGCCTGCGTGTACTGAACGCATTTATGACTTGCGCGACCGCAGTACGATTAAGTCGCCTGATAGATTTCAGGTTCATGATCAACGCTCTCCTCGTTCTTTTCAGGACACATCGGCCTCATCGTCCGGCGGTAGAGGCAGCGGAAGAGGTAGGGGTGTCCTGCAGACTCGCGACCAGCCCCGCCCAAAAGACTGAAAAGGCAAGCAGGATGATTCTTCACAGAAGAGGCCCCAGTTTCAGAAAAAGAAAGTTGTCGCTTTAACGGCGAGATATGCCACAGATAGTGAGAATGCAGCTTCGGAATCTTACATGGGCTCTGACCTTGCTGGATAGCGCGGCGGAGATTACCATAGTGCGAGAGGCCCTGCGTCCACTACTGAAGGTGACAGCGACTGACCAATATGTTGTTGTGGAGACGGCTGATGCCAGAGTAGCTCCCCCTGATAGGCTTTATGAAATTGTCCTTTTAATTGAAGGTGACATACAACGTACCATAAAAGGGGTATTTTGGGAAAATCTTACAACTACCTATGACATTTTGTTAGCGGAGGCTGACTGGCCCCCACCTTTTGTTCTTGCAGCTCCTAGAGAGGAGGAGGTGATCCTCCCTAGTTTCGCGCACACTGTCTCAAAGGAGCATGCGCTGAATTTTGCAGAAGAGTGGGCTAAGGCCCTTGCGCCGGCTCTGTACCGTACGCATTGTGGTAGGGATACATTTTCCCCACACCACGAAATTCCCTTACGGTGTATGCCACAGCCTCAACCTCAATATTCCATCCGACGCGAAGCTAAGGCTTCCGTTGCAGAAATCCTTGAACAATTGGAATATCAAGGTGTAATTGAAACTTGTGTGTCACCGATGAATAACCCACATTTTACTGTGACCAAACCTGACGGTTCGTACTGTTTGGTATTGGATTACTGGCATTTAAACTCGCATTGCCGTACCTGTGCAGTACAGAATACCCATGGCTCTGCTCTAATTGATAGTCTTGTGCATAAACGGTTTAAGACCACACTTGACATATCCAATGGTTTTTTTGCCCACAATTTGGATTGTCTAAGATCCCAATGGACAACTTTTACCTGTGGCGGCAAACAACGCCAATTTAAACGCCTAGCGATGGGCTATAAAAATAGTCTGTGTGTGTTTGCCGCCCGCATTGTAACTCTCTTGGAGAGAGTTAACCCAGATGCGTGTTCTTATGTGGATGACATCTATCTCACAGACAACGAACTTTGGGCACATCTGTGTCGCATTGACCGCATAATTTGTAGCTTTGCGGACTTCGGTTACAAATTCAACTTTGCTAAGTCTCACATTGCAGAGTACACGGTGTTGTTTCTGGGCTATGAGCTCAACAATGAAGGTCGAGGATTGGCTCCTCACTTCTTGGAGAAATGCGCACGGCTGTGCGCTCCGACAACACTGAAAAAATTACAGTCCTTGCTGGGATATTTAAACTTCGGACGTACCTACATACCCGAATATGCCCAGCGTATCAAGCCTTTGTATGCTTTGATACAACCAACCGTTACCAAATCTTGCTGGCTGCCAGAACATTCAGCCATTTTGCAATCTTTGCAGGCTGATCTTCTTGAATCTAAATTCTTACTGACTCGTGATAACCACACCAACCTGGTGATAAGAATCATCCCTGGGGCGGTGGGTTTCACTTACCTTACTTTTAATGAAAGTGACACAGTGCCTATTGCTTACAAGTTACACTTGTACACTTCGGCTGAAATGCGGTTTTCCACTGTGGAAAAAGCTTTGACAGCAGTGCAAAAGGCGATTCTCAAGGAACAAGCACTGTCGCAGGGAAAACGCATGTTGGTTGTTACCCCATATCCTGCACTTGAAGCAGTGACGAAAGCCAGTGTACCAAATTCTAAAGCTTTGCACCCACGGTGGATACAATGGGCTGCGTCCCTGACGTCGCCGGATGTCACGTTTGTTTTTGATGCCTCCTTATAGTCACAAGAGTTTTTGCAGTATGAATTTGTTCATCCTGCGCCATTGACTATGTGGCCTTTGGAGGATTTCCATGGTATCATTTACACTGATGGTTCAGCACAAGTTGCGCATGGGTCTAAGCACGCATACGTTTCAGCTTGCGCCATTGTTGTCGGTGCCATGGTGAATGATGTATTCAAGACCAAGGTCGTGCACACGCAGACTTCAGGGGACTGCACCGCACAATTGGCAGAGCTTCGTGCTCTAATGCTTGCATTGGAGTACGCTGATCCTAGTGTAACTAATCTTATTGTGAGTGATTCTTACTACTGTGTCCAGTCTTACAATGAGAATCTGTTCTTTTGGATTCAGAATGATTTTCGTGATTCCAAGGGTAGCACAATAAAACATAAAATGATCTGGGTCCGAGTGGCTGAGCTTAAAGAGCAGTTTCCACTCGTGTATGTAAATCACTTTTCTAACACATTTTTGTGTGGGAATGTGTGGCATCACCGGGCTCACACAAATTTCATACCACCCAGTATTCCCCCAGGTCTCCCGATAAAAATGGTGCCTCACTTGTGTGGGAGGCCCAAGTACCCGCGACAGGCAAGGGCCCAAAACGTAGTGAGGCAACATCAACATTGCCTATCAAAAAAATATTTGGCCCGCGGGTACTTGGGCCTCCCACACAAGTTAGACACCATTTTTGTCAGGAGACCTAGGGGAACGCTGGGTGGTAGGAAATGTGTGTGAGCCCGGTAATGCCACGCTTTCCCACACAAAAATGTGTGAGAAAAGTGATTTTTTTCAGGTCAAATTGAGGTTTGCAAGCGATTCTGGGTAAGGAAACGTTGGGGGATCCACGCAAGCCATACCTCCCTGGAAGCCCCTGGGTGTCTAGTTTTCAGAAATGTGTGGGTTTGGTAGGTTTCCCTAGATGGCCGCAGAGCACGGGCCAAAAACCCTGGTGACCCCCCTTGCAAAACCAGGTGGTTTGGAGATAGGCAAATTTGATGTTGCCTCACAACGTTTTAGGCCCTTGCCTGTCACGGGTTCTTGGGCCTCCCACACAAGTGAGGCACCATTTTTATCGGGAGACCTGGTTGAATACTGGGTGGTATGAAATTTGTGTGAGCCTGGTGATGCCACACTTTCCCACACAAAAATGTGTTAGAAAAGTGATTATTTCAGGTAACAATCGAGGTTTGGAAGGGATTCTGGGTAAGGAAACGCTGCGGGATCCACGCAAGCCATACCTCCCTGGAAGCCCCTGGGTGTCTAGTTTTCAGAAATGTGTGGGTTTGGTAGGTTTCCTTAGATGTCCGCCGAGCACGGGGCCAAAAATCCTGGGAACCTCCCTTGCAAAACCAGGTGGTTTGGAGATAAGCAAATTTTATGTCACCTCACTACGTTTTGGGCCCTTGCCTGTCGCGGGTACTTGGGCCTCCCACACAAATGAGGCACCATTTTTATCGGGAGACCTGGGGGAATGCTGGTTGGTAGGATATTTGCGTGAGCCCGGTGATGCTACACTTTCCCACACAAAAATGTGTGAGAAAAGTGATTTTTTCAGCAGAAATCGAGGTTTGCAAGGGATTCTGGGTAAGGAAACGTTTGGGGATCCACGCAAGCCATACCTCCCTGGAAGCCCCCGGGTGTCTAGTTTTCAGAAATGTGTGGGTTTGGTAGGTTTCCCTAGATGGCCGCCGAGCACGGGGCCAAAATCCCTGGTGACCCCCTTGCAAAACCAGGATGTTTGGAGATAGGCAAACTTGATGTTGCTTCACTACGTTTTGGGCCCTTACCTGTCATGGGTACTTGGGCCTCCCACACAAGTGAGGCACCATTTTTATAGGGAGACCTGGGGAAACTCTGGGTGGTAGGAAATTTGTGTGAGCCCAGTGATGCCACACTTTTCCACACAAAAATGTGTGAGAAAAGTGATTTTTTTTCAGGTAAAATTGAGATTTGCAAGGGATTCTGGATAAGGAAACGCTGGGGGATCCAGCAAAGCCATACTTCTCTGAAAGCCCCCGGGTGTCTAGTTTTCAGAAATGTGTGGGCTTGGTAGGTTTGCTTAGATGGGCGCCGAGCATGGAGCCAAAAACCCAGGTGAACCCCCTTGCAAAACCAGATCGTTTTGACAAAACTTGTTGTTTAGTTCTGCAGCGTGAGAATTTTGGCACAATATTGCAAGGAAAATGTGACAGACATTTTGAGGTTTGCAGGAAATTGTAGATAAATTAACTTGTTGGAATTCACCAGAGAGATATCACCATGTACTCCCATGGGTTTACGACAATATCTACAGTTGGTAGGTTATTCTTAGATGGAATGTACACCATGGCAGAGAGACTAAAAATACAAAGATTCCTGCACAGCCATCTATTCCTCAAACACACACACATACTGGTTGGAATTGGCACGAGGGCGAGTGATGGTACAGTATATAACATTTTATTAACAAGAGATTTCACAAAAATGAAATGCACTGTCAATTAAATGGACAAAAAAAAAGAACCAGTGACTCACAGCTCGTGAGCTGTAAAGCCACTGCAAGGCATCAACCGCTTTACAGGCCATTCACACAACTTTCATGCGAGATACACACAAGACCATTCACACCACCAGGCACGAAACCAACACATCACAACATTCACAAAAAGCGACAAGGTACACCCTGCTTCAGAAAGACAAAAAAAGACAAATATTACTGCACAGCCATCTAATCCTCAAACACACACACATACTGGTTGGATTTGGCACGAAGGTGAGTTATGGTTCAGTATATACAATTGTATTAGCAAGTGATTTCACAAAAATGAAATGCACTTTTAATAATTGAAAGGACGAGAAACTGAACCATTAACTCACAGCTCGTGAACTGTAAAGCCACGACAAGGCACCAACCTCTTTACAAGCCATTCATACACCTTTCACACGTGTGACACATACAAAACATTCACACCGCCAGCCGCGGGCCCATCACATTACAACACTCCCACCAGCAGACAGCGCCATTCAAGGGCCCATCACTTTCACAAACCCACATTCCTGACACAGCAACTACACAAACTGATGGATTGCATGGAATGGCGCTCAGCTAGCAGTGTGTGTAGTGACCAGCAGCAAGTCACTACTCACACACCACCAGCCGAGCCCCAGTCCACGCACCCCGCCAGTCAAGCACCAGTCCACGCACACCGCCAGCCAAGCGCCAGTCCACCCACACCACCAGCCAAGCGCCAGTCCATGCACATCGCCAGCCAAGCGCCAGTCCACACACACCACAAGCCAAGCACCAGTCCACACACACCACCAGCCAAGCGAAAGTCCACGCACACCGCCAGCCAAGTGCCAGTCCACGCACACCGCCAGCCAAGCGCCAGTCCACGCACACCGCCAGCCAAGCGCCAGTACAAACACACTGCCAGCCAGGAGTCAGTACAAACACACCGCCAGCCAAGCGCCAGTACAAACACACCGCCAGCCAAGCGTCAGTCCACGCACACCGCCAGCCAAGTTCCAGTCCACGTACACTGCCAGCCAAGCGCCAATCCAAACACACCGCCAGCCAAGCGACAGACCACGCACTCCGCCAGACAAGCGCCACTCCACGAACACCGCCATAACATTTAGGAATTTTTTATATTAATAAGAAAACACAAACAAATTGTAAATAGATAAAAAATCTACTAACACAAAAACTGAAGCTAAATACACTACAAAAATGCCAACCTTGAAACTGAACAAAAATATTAAACAATAGAGGCGAGGCCGTTCACTTTACCACTCATGGATGCTCCTAAAAATTCTTCTGAGTGTGGTACATTCTAAAACAAACAGGCACACACAGCCCAGGGTTAGAAGGACACTCGAGGCAGTACATACGAACCTCTTTCGGCATACCTCTTCGCCAACAGACTGTACATCTCCTACTGGGAAAGTCGTTTGAGGGTGTGGGGGGAATGTGATCAGGAAAGTGGCGATCTTTCAATCTAGCAACATCCTCCACCACTCCAACTCCAGGAACACTTACCTGTTCCATTAAAACAAGGCTGCCTATTACAGACTCCTGAAACTTAGCAAAAGTCATCTTTGACTCAGGACAAGAATATTGGAACACAACAAAAGCATTAAAGGTTGCCAAGTAGAAAAGATGGATAGCCAACTTCTTGTACCAAATGTAAGCCTTACGAAGAGCAGAGTAAGGTTCCAACCTCTGATCTACTCTGTCAACACAACAACACAGTGCACAATGCACACAGGTTTGCGCACTTCCACAACCTGACCCCAAACAGTCACAGGTGCAGTGCTTTCATCATGGATGCTAGTCAGCATGTAGACATCTCTCATGTCTGAAAACTTTACAGCTAGAAGCTCCTCGCAACGCAACGCACTGCACTGTCTCCGCACAAGCTTTTGACAAACAAGTTCTTTTAGGAAACCTTTACGGTTAGAGCGGATTGTGCCACAAGCAACAGTGTCCACTTTGGCCAATTCCCTGAACAACCGCACACCAGTGTAGAAGTTATCTACATATAAATTGTGCCTTTGTTAAAAAATCCTCTACCAAGTTCCCACACAATTTTCTCAGTGACTCCAAAAGTGGACGGACAACCAGGGGAGTTAATCCTGGATTCCTTACCGGTGTACACACTGAAATTAGAGACATATCCAGTCCCACTATCACACAGCATATACAGCTTAATTCCATAGCATGCCCTCTTACTAGGAATGTATTGCCTAAAAACCAAGAGGCCCTTGAACAACACCAAAGACTCATCCACTGCAATTTCTTTCCCTGGAGCATCGATCCCAGAAAATCAATCAACAAAGTGATCAATGACAGGCCGAATCTTAAAAAGACGGTCACAATCAGGGTGATCTCGTGGCAAAGCTAAACCATTATCGACAAAATGCATCATCCGAAGCAGAAGCAAATACCTATCACGACTTATGACTGCCGGAAATATAGCAGTTGCCATCAATGGACTAGTAGACCAATATGAAGCCATTGATGGCTTCCTTAGCAAGCCCATCATAAAAGTTAAACCCAAGAACTTCTTCATCTCTTCCAGATTTGTGGGAGTCCACCAGGTAGCTCTAGAGTGGGGGCTTAAGGCTGGCACTGTTGTCCCTCAAAAACTGTTCGGCATATAAATTAGTTTGCTCAACAATCTCTGCCAAAAACACATCATCCTTAAACAACTGAAAAAAATGTATCGGCAAAAAGTTATCAGTATTCACCCTACACCCTGGAACACCAGTAAAGTCTGGCAATGCCAGCTGCACCATGCCTGGGGCAACCCAGAGGTCAGCACTTTCAACTGGAAACCTTGCAGCCCCAGGTTGCAGCCCAGATGCCTTTTGCCGCACTATCGGCACATCAATGTCTTCCTCTAACACAGGCACTTCATCCGCACCAAGAGTAGCACTGAGAGTATCTTCATCATCGGATGATGCCATGTGGAGAGAAAACTCACTGCACTTCCCCTCCCACCTCTGCCTCAGAATCAGAGTCAGTTTCTGGACCATGGTCAGAGGAAGAATCAAAAAGCATTCCAACAACCTGCTGAGCAGTAATCCTGCGGCTAGCCATTATCCTTACTAAGAAAGGAGACTGCACAAACAAGTCAACAACCAACACTGTGCAAAGTAAGTAAAAACATGTGTGCCTTTATCACAAAGATCTAAATACTCAAAAACGATATGATTCACTTACAAGGGACAGCTACACTCACCAGCACCTACTCTGCAAAGACACAGCAAAAATCAACAATTTCCCACTAGAAAGAAGAAAAAAAAACAATTAATTTACAGCAAACAAAATACACATCAAGCACAAATGCAAAACATTTCAGACACTCAAAAAACTGAAGCCAAACATACTGGTATTATTATACACTTTACAAAAAACACATTTACATTGTAATTGTTCAAAAAAAGTCTCTTACCAAACACATGCAACTACAAACAGCAGAACCACCAGTAACGAAACCGCAACCTGCAACAGTCTAAAGAGCAAAAGCCTTGAACTAGAACAAAAAGGGGGAAATAAAACATTACAATTCAAAAGAAATAAAAACAATACACATTATACACAGGCTATGTCACTACACAAATGGGGGCATTAAGGCCAAATAAACGAGCTGAATAAACATAAACAAATATATGTCCCCTGGAAGCAACCAATTAATGTATTTTTAAATCCCTGGCTCTAGTGGGCTTTTCGCCCCCCCCCCCACCCCCCCGAGGCCAGAAACGCCAAAAAATATAGGTGATCTGTCCCCAAGGGGGGGGCAGAAAAGTCTTACAAATTAATTAGGCCCATAAGGAAGCGAGGGGTCGCTTCCAATTTAAAAAAAAAAACAATTCCCTGGTGTCTAGTGGGGTTTTCGGCCACCCCTGGGGCCAGAAACACCCAAAAATCAGGCTATCTGTCCCCAAGGAGGGCAGAATATAATTGTGAAATAAATTTGGCCCCCTAGAAGCAACCCTTGCCCAAGGGGTCGCTTCCATTTTTAAAAAAATTAATTCCCTGGTGTCTAGTGGGGTTTTCTGCAGGCCAAATAAAAAAAACGTTCTGCCCCCAGAGAGGGCAGAATATACTTAAAACATATTTTGGGCCCCTGGAAGCGACCCTTGCCCAAGGGGTCGCTTCCGATTTTTAAAAAAACTAATTCCTTGGCTCTAGTGGTCTTTTCTGCCACCCTCACCCCCCCCCCCCCCTGGATCCAGAATCGGCCTAAAAACGGCCGATCTGTCCCCAGGGGGGAAAAGAAAAGTCTGAATTTAAAATTGCCCCTTATGAAGCGACCCTTGCCCAAGGGGTCGCTTCCTTTGCTCAAAAAAACGAATCCCTGGTGTCTAGTGGGGGCATTCCTGGTGATCGTGCACCAGGAATGCCCTGAATTGGGACATCAGGGGAGAGGAAACACTGTTTCCTTCCCCCCGATGCCTCAAGGCACCAAGGCACCAAGAAATGGCCCCCCGCCCCACCGGAGGCCAAAACCTACCTCCTCTCCCTGGACGCGGCGTCCAGCGCTTCCTGATGACGTCATGGGGAAGCGTGGGGGGGGGGGTCGGGGTGGCAGCGGAAACTCTTCTGCTGCCATCCCTGTTTGTGGCCGCAAGATCGATGCCCCGGGGGGGAGCGGGGCTGTGCTCATGACAGAGCGGTTCCGTCATCAGCACAGCCCAACCGATGCTGATGACGGAACCGCTCCGTCATCAGCATCAAAGGGGTTAAGCACTCCTCCTTGCTAGCTCCTCGTCTATTGTGCTTGTGTTTAGTTCTACCCTCTTGCTGTTACTGCCTTGCGTGTTCCTGCTTGATCGCCAGGATCCGTGGGCACAGCTGACTACTTAGGTGGTGTTTCTTGTTCACTGTGAGTATTGTCTTTGAGTTACATTTATAACATCCCCATAGGTATAAGCTCCACATACCCTGCCTTTGCATGCATATCCTACATGTGGGTATTTGCAGTAAGTATTTGTAACAGCAATTGTGGGTGAGAAACTTACTGAGCTTCAGTCTTACCATGTGGAGCTCCTGAGTGCTTTACCCCACACTCCCCTTTATTGTTCATGTTGTATTATATATATGCTTTGCACGTCCGTCCTGGGTGTAGTTAGCCTGAATGCTAAATTGCCTTGTGAGTGCCCTTCCTTTCTGAATCTTACCCATCTTGTTCACTTGTACAGGCTTCCCCTTTGGATCCCTTTTTCTCCTCTGACTCCCTGTATGATCTTGGGCAGCGCTGTACCCCTCTTCCTGTGTAAGTTTTCTACCCAGTTCCCAGTCTTTGCCCAAGTTCCTGACTGTGTTCCCCACATAGTCCCGGACACTCCGTCCCGGACAGTCCCTGGCAGCGTGTTGGTTGTGGACCGTCGAGTAAAGGGATTATATCCTCGTGGGGGGTGACACTCATGCCAGATGTTTCTGTTAGGAAAACTTATACATCTCACGTACACCCAAGGGTTTCTTGCCGTTGGGACAACCAGTGGGGAAAGGAAAGAGGATTCCGGCTAATTAAAAGCTTGCTCAACGAGCCTGGCCTTCAAAAGCTTCCTGAACCTCAGGAAGTTAGGTTGCAGACTGATCAAGGATGGGTAAGAATTATAATGCAGTCCTGCCAAGCATCACACATCAGGTGTTAGACTAACGCATTTCAGTGAGGTGCAGGGCATCACCACACTGCAATGCATTGTCACGCATATCTGCATATGTCAGCTGTCACTGTGAAGCCCTGTAGAGGGAACTGAGTGTGTGGCAGCGTGCCGCCTGTGGCTGCGGCATGTGCGCTGCTCCCACAGGCTTGCGGCGCTCCCAGCTGAGCTAAGGCACTGCTGGAAGTCTCACAGTGCTATAATGTATCTTCAGGTGATGATTCCACGGTGGCGCATAGCTCTGAGTTAGAGCGTGCGGCTCTGGGTTAGACAGCCTGAATTCAGGATGGGGCCCAATCAGGTTGTTTGATACAATGGACCGGTGGCACCGCGAAGGGTGTCACGTCCTGCTGCCAGAGCACTCAGGAAGTTTGTGAGGTGGTGACCTCACTAGTTTGCTCATGTAGCTCAGCTTTCAGTGCTGCTGTCTGCTGCTGAATGCTCGCAACGGCCTGGCCACCCATGCTGTCGGGCTTATGGTGACCGCCAGTCGTGGCAAAATTCAATATTGCCACACCATGCTGAGGGAGAATGCAGTGGACGTCATCAAAGTCGTCAATCACACTCACTGACTGGTAAGGTTCATGGAGTGGCAGCCAGGACCGACAGGACTCACAGCAGGGACTGTCATCCTGGACTAAAGTGGGTGGCATTGCCACAAAATGATTGCCATGGGTGGTGGCTCTTGGCCTGAACCTGGCATCCTGCTGTAGAGAGTGGCTGGTGCGGAGTCACGCTCCCTCCCTGCCCTTACATAGCTCTGTCTCTCACATACTCACCGCTTGTCCCTCCCACCTATTGGGCGTTGAGAAGACACAGGTCCTCGGAGTCCCAGGGACTTACTCATCTCTGGCTCCGTCCTGTGTGCCACCCACCATGGTTCACTGCGAGTAAAGAATGTGCTGCTTCCCTCAAGCAACAGTGTATGCCCCCACTTGGGGTCTTCTCCTGCCACGCCCTGGGATCTTGAGAGAACTCTTTGGAAGTGGTGTGTTTAAGAACCAGAGCACCTCGCACATTTACACATGTAGCATGACACTACATGACTTCTGAAAGTGTGTCTGCAGCCTGGGTGTCCCCTTAGGAGTGTGAGAGGCATGGTAGGGCAGAGGGAATTCCTCAGAACTCAGGGAGGGCTGGAGGTGCCTGGGGGCAGTGGTGTGAGGTGCTTAGAAGCAGAGCGTCTCACTACACCTGTAGCACGAGGCTGCACATATTCTCTGTGCTTGCAGTCTGGGTGTCCACTTAGGAGTGTGAGAGGCATTGTGGGGCGGATGGAGGTTCCCCAGAACTGAGGGAGGGCTAGATGTCCTGGGGGTCAGTGGTGTGAGGTGATTAGAAGCAGAGTGTCTCGCACATTCACACCTAAGTACTCTTCCATTTCTTGTGCTTTGCAGCAGTTTTAGGATCTTCTTAGAGTTTCTCGTTGCTCAAATGGGTGTAATTTCTTAGATTTATGTTTCCCTGTCTTCATTTCTTGATTTAGATAGCATGAAAGTGTCACTCATAGTCCTTGAAATGTCACTCATAATTGCACTCTAATTATGAAAATGTCATTCATCGCAATCTGAAGTCTTGGAAGCTTTTATATGAGATGTTTTCCGTCATTTGAACCGAGGGATCCTCAACTGGTTGGCAAGAGAGGATCTGAGAGGTGCAGGAGTAACATATCTCTTAATTCTGCCTGCTACAAAGGCTGGAGCCTGGTCATGAATTGATTTGTAAATAATGCAAGCGGTTTAAAATAGAGCTCCCTGTTTAACAGGGAGCCAATGAAGCGTCATTAAGACAGGAGACATATGTGCATTTCTATGCAATTTACAGATTATCCTTGCTGGTGTATTTGAATGATTGGTAATTTGTGCGAAGTTGCAGGGAGACCCAAATACAGGGAGTTTGCATATTCCAAGCAGAACACAATTATCACTGCAATCGCCGCTTTCAAAGCCTCGGGTAACAGAAGAGGAGCGACCTTCCTGATGGGTTTCAATAGGTCAAAGCACTTTGCTGCCATTGCCTTGATCTGTGGGATCACGGATAGTTGATTGTCTGCCACGATGCCCAGGCTCTTGGCAGAGGCTGCTGGAAGAGGACTGGCACCGAGCTCAGAGGGCCAAGGTGTTGCCACAGAGGTCTGTACTGTGATTAAGAATAACTAGCTCAGACTATTTGGTGTTTAGCTTGAGGGAGTTAGTGCAGTCCAGTTTTTGGGGATACATTTTGGCTTTAGACACGTGGATTTATGACTAAGCCACAAATATGTGACTGGCCAGAAAGAAATAGTGTAAAGTCCTAGTGAAATCCATTCCTGGGAGCTGTACAGCATAAATGAACATGTTTCGGGACCCAATTGTGGGATATTTATCCAGGAATATTCTAGGCGTTTTAACCTTATGATACAACTCCGATAAAGGGAGACAAATGTGATTACGGAAATATTTTGTAGGCATGAGAGACGAAAAATTGATCCAGTGTCTAAATGCTACAGTGATCACAGTTCTTTTCAGGCCTGCCAATATCTCTTCTATTTAAGGAGATTCTGCTCGCTGCTGCACAGAAAGTAAATACAAATTAGGCAGCATTGCCATTGACATGAAAGTGTGTTGTCAAGTAAGTCGAGAGTATCTTATGCTGAACTGTGTCAAAGGCTGATGATAGATCCAACATAATGAGGATTGCCAGCAGGATCCTATTTTAACCTTGAGAGGGACAGATTGTGCACAGGTGTATATACCCACTAACTGGTGGATGGCCAGGAGTTGATTGTCTTTAACACAGATCTGAAGTTGTGTTCCTGATAGTTTTTCTATTATTTAGCTGATCTGTATAATATTGGAAAAATGTAGAGGCGGAGAGCTGGATTCTCCAGAATCAGTATAACCTCTCAGAGGTTGTAGTTTTGTGGGAAAATACCCTTTTATAATTTGTTTACCGTGATAAATATATTGGAGTTAAGATGTGTGAGCAAGAAGCCCGAGCAGAGGTTGAATGATTGATAGTTTTGGGGGTCTGTAAAAAGTCCTGTTTAGTGAAATGACCATTCCAAGTAGGTATGTAGGGTAGAGTTCCTCTCAATTATTTAATCTGGGAGGATGCGCTGATGTCTATTGCTGCTGTATGCCTTACATGAAGATCAACAGCTGTCTTACAGTGTATCCAGCTGTGAATTAGAAGGTGCTGGCATTTGTACCTCTATCTAGACCCCTCCCATTAGTATCCCGGTGGAATAAATTATCTTCAATCCAGGTGATTTGTGCAACTGCAGATCAGATTACCATTTATGTAATGGAATAGTAAGTAAAGCAATTTTTAGAAAGATATTTTTATTAGGTCGAGATTTTGTTTATCTCTGTTTTGGATTTTGTGTTTTTGTAAGGTATTTTCGTACTTTTCACATGGCATTGCACTCTATCATTGAACTTTGCTGCTAGTGGTAATGTGACATGTTAGCTTTTTGTTTTGTAATTGCATTTATGTAGCACCTACCACCCCTGAAGAGGCATTGAAGCACTCTACACTGAGAACTAAGCTACTCCAGAACCCAAGGTTTAGGGGTTAAATCAGTGGTTATTGTTGGTTATTATGGTTCGTCTTGTGCTCTCAAAGAAACCATTCCATGCATTTACTCCAGTTTCTTGGTGGTACATTAATTAATAGGCGTTATGCGCGATCATTTGTGGGGCTGTGTGAATTCAAGCAAATAGTTAGTGAGATTAGATAGGGTAGAACTGTTTATGTATTGTTAGGTTGCAGGGTATGGTATTCAAGGGAGGGGGAGCACTGCCACTCCTCCTCCCTCCAGCGTTAGTTTCCGTACAGCTCAGTGGTGCATGGTTACTAGTATTTATTTATTTATTTATATCATTTCTAAAGCGCGCTGTAACCCTACGGGCATCCTGGCGCTGAAAAATGCAACTGAGGGGCTGGTCAGTAAGGGCAAAACAGGGGGGGGGGGGGCTTTATGGAGGTGTGACATTAGGGAATAGCCAGGTCTTGATCCTTTTGCGGAAGAGCATCAGTTCGTTGGTTTTCCTAATTGCCAGAGGCAGGCTATTCCAAAGGTGGGCTGCCGCTATGCTAAAAGCTCTGCCACCATAAGTGGCTTTCCTGATCCTGGGTATACTGAGAAGATTGGTGGAAGAGGATCGGAGGGCCCGTGTAGGTTCATACCACTTGAATTTGGCCTGAAGGGGTTTAGGACCTAAACCATGTGCAGCCTTGAAAACGGTACACAGAGATTTGAACCGGATCCTTTGCTGAATGGGTAACCAGTGCAACTCGGCCAGAGCAAGAGTGGTGGAAGATCGACGTCCTCGAGAAAGCACCATCTTTGCAGCTGCCGCCTGGATGCTCTGGAGCCTGGAAATCAGATAAGCAGGAGATTTCAGTAACAGAGCATTACAGTAATCCAGGCGGCTAAGGATGATGCTTCTGACCACGGTTGCTCTGGTGTGTGCTGGTAGTAAGGGCAGCAGCTTTCGAAGGCCCCGCATTAAAGTGAAGCAGCTGCTCACCTGTCTGTTGACGTTGGACTCAAGACTCAGTTTGTCATTGAGATTAACCCCCAGGTTCCGTATGGTTGTTACTGGTGCCAATGGCTCACCTGAGTCCAGAGGCCAAAAGTCAGCGGGCAGGTTTCTGGCTATTCTTCCCACTTTGCATTGCATTATCTCAGTTTTACTGCTGTTAAACTGTAGTGAATTTCTTTTTAGCCAGGTTGCCATTTTCCTTATGCAGGTATGGAAGGTCTCAAGAGATTCTGCATGGGCACCATCAAGGGAGATCATCAGCTGCGTGTCATCCGCATAGTTGATCACGCTAATGCCGTGAGCCTTGATGATATTCATCAGGGGCTGCATATATACGTTGAAAAGGATCGGGCTGTTTGCAGACCCCTGAGGAACCCCATGTGGAACCATAGCAAACTCCGACTGATACGGGGGTAGTGCCACTGCCTGCCATCTATCTGACAGGTAAGAGCGGAACCACTCAAGTGCCATCCCCTCTACTCCAGCGGTTTCCAACCGAGTCAGCAGGATGTCGTGGCTCACCGTATCGAATGCGGCGGACAGGTCAAGCAGAATCAAAATTGCTGACTCTCCCCTGTCCGCCCTCATTCTTAGGTCATCCAGGACCATCAGTAATGCTGACTCGGTTCCATGGGCTGGTCGGAATCCGAATTGCTCCTCCTCAAGGATGTTATTAGTTTCCAGGAAGAGGGACAGCGAACTGCTGGCCATCCGTTCCAGGATCTTTACTGGATACGGCAGGAGAGAGATAGGTCGGTAGTTCTTATGGCAGCTGGGGTCCAGATTGGATTTCTTTAACAGGGGTGTGACCACTGCCTCCTGCGTAACATTTCAGTAGGCGCTATATATGCTTGACAATGCATTTCAGTGCAGTGATGCGGATCACCACACCTAAATGCGTTAGTGTCACGCCCTGTTTGCACGTAAACAGGGCCGGCAGTTCCCAGAAGCTATTGAGCACTCCTGCACGGCATCGACCCGTATGCAGCGTTCATCCCGACCATCCCACACGCCGACTGAACACTCCTTAACTAAGGTCTGTCTATAAATCTACATCAAATTCCGCCGGCACAGCGTCCTCGTTAGTGACCTCGCCCACACGCTTGCTGCCGCAGCTCATATCTAGGCAGTAAAACACAATTCAGGCATGTGAATTGCAACAAGTCCTGATGATGATCCCACTATATGTCTTTAGGGATCGAAACGCCGTCGACCATATGTATAGTTGCACACAGTCGACTATTATGTCTTATCAAGTGTGTTAACTATCGCGGATAGATATTCTAGATGTTCTCATTGATTTTGAGCTCCCGCAGAACCTTTTGCCTGAAGAATTTCTTTTGTTTGTATTTAACCTCTTCCTTTTTGTGTTTTTTTGTGGTTAATGGGTACAGGATTGTGTCCCATTGTATTGTTTGTTCTTTCATGTAAACTGGATGCAGGATTGTATCCCACTGTATTGTTTGTACGTAACATTTTGCCTATGTTTTCGAAAATCTGTTTCATTGATTAAATGTGTCCGGCTGGACACTAACAAATATAGTGCTTATTGTAGACTATATTTAATCTATATGTTTTTACAGTTCTGTTTAAGGACCGTTGCTTCAAAAACTACTACCCAAGGTCCTTAGCCACTTATTGGGTTCCCTTGTACCCTTACTAACTAGTATTCCAAAGGAAAGCATTTCTGTATGGATTTGTGAGAAACTCCTATTTGAACATGTAACTGCTGTTTTGGTGATAATGATGAAACATGATAGGAAGCGTGAGCCTGGGTCCCCTTCCACCTCCTCCCACTTTCATGCCTCAAATTCTTCTTCTCCACTTCTGTGGTAAGTCATACCAGACAGAATCAGAGGATGCCAGGTTAAAAAACATGCGGGTTATTGAAACTTTGACTGAATTGGTTAGCAAGTAGAATCCAATTATTGATAAAAGTTGATTAAATACCGCAAGCTGTCATTTTCAGAATTTGAGAATGTGGGGATTGAATATTGCCCCAGAAGAACAAAGAGGTAAAAAGGTGGGCAAGGATGTGTTAGTCATCATTCTGGCTCATGTAAAAGAAAACACTGGTTTTTCGTGCTCTGGAAGAACCTGGTTCTTTAACAGAGATTTTAGATAATTTGTTTGTTCTCCCCAGCTGACTCTTCCTATTCATCCTCATGCTAAGTATCTGGTCCTTTGTGGTTGGAAGGATATGAACAAGATTGCTCGTCCCAAGTGTATGCAGAAGATATATTATTGAATGAAATGGAGTCTAAATCTCCAGTAGAATCTTTGGTTGGAAGTTTAGTGGGGAGAACCTCGATGACTGAGGGAAGTGATCCTAAAAGATAGAATGAATAAGAAAATAATCTCTTCGCTGACAGAAGCCTATGCAGTGAGAGCCAGAATTTATGGGGATTAAATTTCCCAGTCCCTCATGCCAGATTCTAAAAAGCTTTTCACGGCTGTGAAGAAGGGAGCATAATATTGTTTGCTTCAACGTATGGAAAGAAAGATAGAGTAAATTTCTGACATTTCTTTCGACATAGTCAGAACATCTGCCTTGGCTGGGGATGTTCTGGTGATTGCTAGAAGCAATCAATACCTCAGGGATTGCATAAAACACTTTCTGAGGATCTATCTACTAGCCAAAATATCAGGAGGCTACTGAATGATAACCAACCTCAGACAACTTAACCAATGATGGGTAGAGGTGATTCACTTCAAAATGTAGACTTTGCAAAAAGTGATCCCTCTTATCTCGACAGGAGACTTTATGATCACATTGGATTCTAGCTATGCATACGTTCGCATCCCAATCCTTAACCGCATGCGCGCTAGCGGTTGTCCCGCTGCGCGCTGCGTTTCGCAAAAAGCCGCGTTACATGACGAGCTGAGCTCGTCATCAGCGCACGGCAGGTTACGCTCATGACGAGCAGAGCTCGTCATCAGCCCCGAAGGGGTTAAGGCATATCAGAAATACTTGAGATTGTGTGATCAAGGGAAACATTTCCAGTTTCAGGTACTCTTCTTTGGATTGAAATAAGCCTCAACGGTGTTCACAAAAGTGGTACCATACCTAGTAGCTCAATTTCATCTTTAGGTTTGGTCCCTATTCCCATACCTGGATGGCTGCCTTCTCCATACTCCTAAAGTTTCGAAAGTGGAGAATAAGTTGGGCGATTTGTGGGTGGTGCACATTACTTCAGTAGACTAGCCTAAAACTCTTCTCTATGCCTCCTTTTCCCCCAAAATCTGTCAATTTTTTTCCTGATCACAGGTAGGGGAGAGGGATTAATTCTAGTGCTTACCTCTTGGCTCAGGAGGCCTTGGCTCCTCTTGCTGAACTCCATGATGATTCTAGAACTATGGAGAATTCCTTGTTTTCTTTCTCTTCTATGGCCTGTGGGAGACAATGCTTGACAAAATAGCCTAGTTTTTTGTTGTATTTGCATATTGCTTGTATTGTATCTTTCACTTTAAGTGCTATGTTCCATGTAGATTCTTTATTATGATGGTGTTCTATGCCTTGACATTCTGGTGTCAGTTACTTACTAGCCTTTGTGGGAACACCAACTTTTCTCTGTTGCACAGAATAAATATAATGATTGATTCACTAATCATTTGTAGCAGAATATCTCCCCCTACAACATTGTTCTATTAGTTAAGAGGGGTGGGTTGCAGCAGAGAGGTCTAGCGGAAATAATTCAGAACTCTGGGAAGTCTTCCACTCCTATATTTTACACCAGAAAGTTTTTTATCTTGGTCGGTCGCTTATAACATTACTTTTGCTTGGATTTATTCATAAATTGACTTTTTCAACTCTTAAATCTTATTAGGCAGCAATCAAAGCATTTAGGGGACCAAGGGCTCATTTACAACAAGGAGAACATTTAGTATATAGACCCTTCAAAAGTTTCTTTCACTCCAGACCTATTGTCAGATCTATTGTACCTCCTTCAGTCCTTTCAATAGTGTTAAGGGCCCTGCAGAATCCTCCGTTTCAGCCTCTGGATGTGGTGGCTATAAATTCTGTCACTATGAAGACAGAATTTTTGGCCACAATAACCTTCGTAAGGAAGTGGTTCTGCATACTGATATTTTTCTTCCATAGATCTCTGGAAGTATTACCAGGGTTTCTAATTATCTTGCTTCTCCTAAGAAAAGGCACTTGAGATTCTTGGATGTGGTTAGGGCTCTAACCATATATCTTAGTAAGACTAAACATTTTCACAAATGTAATAATCTTTTTGAAATGTTTAAGAAAGCAGGTCATCGGAAGAAGGCGTCTTCCCTTTCAGTCGTTGAATCAGACCCATGATTGCTTTAGCTTACTCGGTTTCTGGCATTTCTGTCCCTGAGGGAATTCAGTTGAGATCAACAGTGAATTTAACAGCCTTCTGGGTAGAGGTTAATGGTGTGCCTGTTTCTGAGATTTGTAGGGATGCTACATGGGTGGCGCCTCACACTTTTGTTCGTCATTATTAACTTTATTGTTTGCATAAAAGTGACAAGAACTTTGGAACTGGTGTGCTAAGGTCTGGAATGTGATAAATCTCTGGGTTTCATTAAATCACTGGATGTGCATTGAAATGTAGCATGACATCTATTATTGACGAAGTCCATTTGTGCTTTGGTATTACTCATTAGTAATGACTCGCACGAGGAACATAGCAGTAATGTCTTTGTTATTAACTGGTAATCTTAATTACTCCTAGTTCTACCATACTTATCCCAGTCATTATAGACCGCCCACCCTCGACAGGATTTGGTATGTAAGGGGAAGTTGAGTCTTTGCCTGCCACCCATTTGGTGGGAAGCTTTCTTTTGCAGAATTTCCTGTTGTTTTCTGTCTCATGTAGGTGGGATCATCTCATTAGCTAGCCACTTTGACAGGCTTTCTCTTTTAAAGTCAGAAATGTGAACAGTGTAGTGCAACAAAAAAAAACTTTTCTGGTATTTGCAAGCAGCTTTTTTACCGTCCAGGTAGATTTGTTTCAATAGACAATATGAACACCCATCTGAAACAATGCCATACACGTTTTAAAGAATTCGATTAGCCATTTTCACTTTCCATATTAAAATGTTGCTCAGATCGAGCTGTTTTTAATTGGGAAATTTGGCCTTTCACGGTGTGAAACTAGCTTAGTACAGGAGCCTTCTTAACATTACATTAGAAGTGCAGCTTTGTTAATGGTAAAAGCAAAATGCGCAAATGATTGACTTTATGAAAAGTTAGTAACTTACAAGTTAAAATATGCAAAGTCCCAGCAGAAGCGAACGAAGACACATTGCCACGGCCAGTAGGCCTCGCCTTGCTGATTGATCTATTGGCTTTGGCAACGCTTTTTAGGTCTCGCCTCTCAATGCGCATGCGCATTGAGCGAGACTATAGGGGCTTAAACAAGGTTTACCTAGACTGGCGATTTGATGCTGTGCCCGTGCGCTAAACTGCGCCTGCACATCATCAAATCGCCATCTGTTCCCCAGCAGCACTCCTCCCACTCCTTGGAAGTGAAGCTTAGCTTCACTTCAAAGGCCCCTGCTGCTTCACACCTCATCGCCGCTCTCCCCGCTCCGCCCCATGACGCATTTCTCCTCCTCCCTCCCCACAGCAATGCCCTCCGTCTTGTTTCCCTTTGCTGTTTTATCTAGCATAAACTCGATACAGAGGTGGGCGCTTTACATAAGCATCAGTTACATTACAGGAAGGCACATTCAGCCACTTATAAGCTTGGCATGCATTCCTTACATTCTACAGAGGTAGATTTTGGAAAGAGAGTGTAGGTATGTTATGCAAGTATGTCTCATGTAGTTGCACGGTCCATACATTACAACGGGAGCATTAACTTGTGGTCAGGTATAAATTGCATGCATAGTCTTGTATTTTTTTTGTTTATTTACATAGACATTATTAGTCTGTTCAGATCCCTGCAATCTGCAGGGCTTGCTTTGCAACCACGCCGCCACCGAGGAATGCTTGTTTCTTCTACTAGTTTGTTTGACTCGAATGTTTCTTAAAACCGGGCACGATGTAGCGCCATCTGGTGGTCAAGTTGATGCTCCATGTGTTTTACTCGTACCTGGTTTCTACAAGATTTTCGCTCGTCATAAATCCGATTTGCTTCTTCTACAATCAAATTCACCCGATTACTTTGGCAGCATGTAGTTTAATAACGTATGCGCTCATTGCCATATGAGAAATAATTGCACTGGTGCAAAATATAGAGTAACGCCATTATTTTTCTCTTTGTAATATGATAGAAAACTGCACATACTCAAGACCATAGTACAATAATATATTTTGTACCAGGTCAAAGGGAAGGCTATTGACAGAGTAGGTAGCCACCACATCCACCACCAACAAGTCCACGACAACCACCACCGTGTCCACCACCACCACTACGTCCACCGCATCCACCACCACATCCACCATCACCTACACATCCACCACCACATCCACCACCACATCCACCACCACATCCACCACCACATCCACCACCACATCCACCACCACATCCACCATCACATCCACCATCACATCCACCATCACATCCACCGCCACATCCACCGCCACATCCACCACACCCACCACCACCACATCCACCACCCCATCCACCACCACCCCATCCACCACCGCATCCACCACCACCACTGCATCCACCATCACCACATCCACCGCATGCACCAACACCGCATCCACCACCGCATCCACCACCACATCCACCACCACCACCACATCCACCGCCACTTCCACCACCACCGCATGCACCACCACCACACCCACCACCACCACCACATCCACCACCACCACCGCATCCACCACCACCACCACATCCACATCCACCACCACATCCACCACCTCATCCACCACCGCATCCACCACCGCATCCATCACACCCACCATCACACCCACCACCACATCCACCACATCCACCACCACATCCACCACCACTTTCACCACATCCACCACCACCACATCCACCACCTCCACATCCACCACCTCCACCACATCCACTACCACCTCCACCACCACCACATCCACCACCACCTCCACCACCACCACATCCACCACCACCACCACATCCACCACCACATCCACCACCACATCCACCCCCACATCCACCACCATCACCACCACATCCACCATCACCAGCACCACCACATCCACCACCACCATATCCCCCAGATCCACCACCACCACCACATCTATATGTGTGTGTGTGTGTGTGTGTGTGTGGCTCTGTGTGTGTGTGTAGGTGCAAATGCAATGTTCTTGGATTTTCGTCACAATAAAATACACTGAACATAATCTTCACAAAAGTTATTTACAAACGTTTAAGCTATTGCCATTATAAATTACAATAAATTTTATTTAAGTATTAATTATTTACAAAATTAAAAGCCATTGTTATTTGTAATATCAATACATCTAAGTCACGTAAATACAACACACATTGCATTACAAATGCTATAGGTGTCACATTTGCGAAAGTGAAAACTATTGACATTGTAACTGACAAAGCTATTAATTTTGCTATTTTCAAAACCAACACATAAATAAAAAGTGTCATTTACAATACCAATCGCTCAAACTTTCCTAATGCAAAACCTATTGCATTTCCAATGCTT
This sequence comes from Lissotriton helveticus, assembly GCF_964261635.1. NCBI lineage: Eukaryota > Metazoa > Chordata > Amphibia > Caudata > Salamandridae > Lissotriton > Lissotriton helveticus. The sequence goes on along the minus strand of NC_136067.1, from coordinate 163,292,231 downwards.
GTTTCCGATGCTGTGTATCAGCGGGGTGAAAGCAAAAAGCTGTTTGCTAATGCCTTGTAGCATCGGCAAAAAAAAGAAAAAAGGCTCGCTGGCGTATGCATGTGTAATGACTTATGAACATCCTTTCTTTATTGCGAATGGGCACGCAAGCGTATGTTGTGGACACCATCTGCTTTGCTTTCTTTATTTACTAATCGAAGATGGCGGATGCACACAGTGGAGAGAATATGGAGTGTATGTAGGCAGGTAGTTTGGCTGGCAGAAGGACATGAGAGGGAGAGAGCAGCAGCACACGAGCTAGAGAGCAACACAGAACATGGTGGGACTGGGAAATAAGCACATGAGAAAAAGACCAAGTAGCAGAGAGAGAGCAACACAAAGGGGATGGTAGGTAATTGGAGGGGAGTAGAAGCACACAATGGAGATAGGTGGAAAACACATGCACTCTACTAAAGAGACCACGCTCCATGAAAGGATCAAACACGAGAAGAGAAAGGCAAGACATTGAATAAGAAAGAAAATGAAAGTGACAACAAATCCAACCAATGGTATCAGTGGATGGGCTGTAGGCAAAGTATACGTTTTTCGATAAGCCCCCAAAAGGTCTTTTGCAAGCGGTCATTAAATGTTTCTAATGCTCACTCCAGCAGCAATGAATAGAAGCTGCTGGGATCTTAGAAAGACAAAGTTACAGTCTTGCAAGACTTTGGGACTATCATCTTGGGTTCAGTCATTCCAGATTTGTTAAACATTTATGTGAGGATTGACTAACTCCCAGGAATATGGCCGCCTAGTCTCTTTGCTCTGCCACGTTTGCTCCCATTGATGGTTTTTCCTACTATCTGGAGGGGCAGAACCTCGTGTACAAGGAGGTGACTGGACCACTGAAGATGTGGTGAATCTGAAGCGCCCCTTGTTTTTGCTCCGCCGAGCTTCCGCACTGCTGCTGCACCGAATTCTCCATCCTGCCCTCTCACCGCATGCTGCCCAGGTGAGAGGCACCTGATTGTAAGATATCCTCCACTGGGACGCATCTCTACCGATAGGACCATTTCATGCTGTTCCTTGCAGTGTGGATCCTTCAGCAGTACCCGCGCATCATTTGACCGTCTCCCAGCTCCCACCTTAGATAGGTGCTTCCCTATTTGTATTCTTCTTGGCGCCTCTGTAGGGGATTCAGAGGCCATGTCCGACCTTAAAATAGCCAACGCTGGGGCCCATTACACCAGTTAAAATCGTCCTGATCTCCTTGGAGTTTCCTGGACCCCCAAACAACCAAAACAGACCTCAAACACCTTATTAAGAGTAGTTGCTCACTCTGACTGCAACACTTTACAGAAAGATACTTAAAATATAGTTCAGATGCCTATTGGGGAGGTAGGCCTACCTGCAGCTTTATGTTCTAATCTCCTGGCACAATTGACTTTCGTTCTCCTTCCCAAGGCCTATAATACCCTCAGATTACCCATTTCCTTTGATTCACTTGAGGCTGCATCTGCTGCTAGAGTCTGGAAGCGGGCCCTCACCGTGTGAATACCCAGCAAACAGTCACATTATATAGCCAAGGATTAAAGCTCTAACCTTTAAAGTCATAAAATTGACTACAAAACTCTCCCACATGGCTAACCTTAGCCACCATGATAGCAGGGAGTCCAGGTGGGTTCCAAAAGATATAAGCCAGAACAAAAAAGATCAAAGCATACCCACCAATCCCAGACTCTTCAATCAAAACGAAAGCAAACAAGAACTCATCTTTGGACCTAATTATGCAGAAGCATGACACACAGCATGTCCTTGCCCAATCAACAAAGGCCACCACAGAATCCATGCAGAATGGCCTCACCTCCATAAAACAAGATATCTACTCTCTAGAGGGAAGAGTTACTAAAGCAGAATCAGTTTTCAGTTTTTAACGTCTTTATTTCGAAGTTTTCTTCATAAAAGACAACATGTAAAACATATACATAAATAGAGCTTTGAAGAACACGAATCTTTAAAAAGTACACTGTAAACAAGCAATTTTCCTTAAAAAACAATTAAATTACATTACAGCAAGAGAAGACGTTTTATTTCCTTAAAAGTGAAAAAATATTCAGATTTTTCAATTGTAAACATTGGACAACTCATTTTGGTATGGTCCTGCTGTGGCTATTCCCTCTTTTGTCATCATTAATGTGCCTTGCTATGATAATCCAGGCCCATCCAAGGTATTTTGCCATGCCAATTGACAACCACTCAGCTGTGTTAGATCTTAAAATGTGCAACGCTTCTTCACACACCCGTACGTTTACCCTTCTACATATGGGTTTAAGCCATTTCCGGCGTGGTGCGCAATAAGCGGGGCAAGCGAAAAGAAAGTGGCCCAATGATTCCCTTTGATCACTGCAAAAGGGACAGTACAAGAACAAGTTTTTTTGCCATTTGTTTGTATATTCCCTTATTGGTAGCGTACCAACTCTAAATTGGTGATAGAGTTTCTTATCTACACTTTTAGTGATAGTGTCCCAGTAGGTCTCAGTTTGTGAACCTACTTTGTGGAGCAGGAAAGTACCAGTCAAGTTAGAATTCTTAGAAAGCAAAACCAGATCTTCCTTTACAGAGGCCCAAAACAACAGTTTAAATTCTCTTTTTGACGGGAATACCTGGTTTCCCGGATCTAACCATTGCATGTGGAGACCCATTCTAGAAAGTGTAGCCTTCACGGTTTTAAACCAGGGTATATTCCCTGATCCTAGTATCGATCGCACATCCAGAATCTCGTTAGCAAACATAGATAATTCCGGTGTGGACCAGATACGTCTCCATAAGGCGACCATCCTATATTGTGCCTGGTTTTTAATGGATTGGCAGCCCATATCTAGCATAAGGGGAAGTGATGGTGTCGATGGTGGGAGACCTACCTAGCTTCGGAGGAACTTATTCTGGATTTTATCCAGAGGGGCAAGATCTACATTTCCCCATAAGTCCGAGCCATAAAGGATGGATGAGCTAATTTGAGCTTTATAGATTTTTAATGCTGGCAGAATTCTTTTCGTTAGGGAGCAGCGCTGTTCTTTAACAAGGCAACCCGATAAGCGGGCAAATTTTAAACAGAGAGCCTCGATCTGCTCCCTCCAGCGTAGCCTATAATCTATAGTCACCCCTAGGTAGGTCATTACCCCTACTTGTTCCAAGATGGTACCATTCATCGTTACATAACCCCTTAGCGGTTTGTGCTTAGTCAAGACCATGAATTTGGTTTTCGAGACGTTAATTTCTAAGTCATTTATGCTACAAAACTCCACAAATTTATTTATAGCAGTCTGGAGACCCACCTGTGTTTTTGCCAAAATTAGGGTGTCGTCGGCAAAGATTAAAAGTGGGAACTTGGTCCCACCCAAGACTGGGGCATCTGTTGGTGTGGTAGAAAGAAACTGCACTACCTGGTTAATGAAGAGTAAAAACAGGGATGGTGCCAGGACACACCCCTGTCTTACTCCTCGAGTCACAGGGAAAGATTCTGTCACCTGGCCCTGGCTACCCCATCTTACTCTGGCAAAATTTTGTTCGTGTAACCTGATTGTTAACTCAAGAAGTTCAGGAGGCATTCCCATTTTACTTAGAGCTACCCACATCTTTTCTCTTGGGACCAGATCAAACGCAGATTTGAGATCTACGAATGCTGCGTATATTGTGCCTTCTCCTAGATGCACTGTCTTCCAGTAGATCATACTAAATCTTAGCACCTGGTCGACAGTGCTCGTACTGGCCCTAAAGCCAGCCTGTAATGGGGACAGGATGTTATCTTCCCTCATCCAAAACTGGATTCTTCCCAGCAACATTCCCGCAATTACTTTTTGTAGGGCGTCAATAAGGCTAATAGGGCGATAATTCGCCGCATTAGACTTATCCCCTTTTTTGTGTACGGGGAGGATCTCAGCCCCTTTCCAGGAGACTGGAATTCCCGCACATCTAGCGATGGCATTGGCTAGGAAGGTAATATAGGGAACCCAATTTTCCATATCATACTTAAAAATATCTGCTGGGACACGGTCCATACCTGGTGCTTTACCAGATTTGACCTGTTTCAGTGCATTCTCTGTCTCGGATTCAGAAAAGATTATATTCCCACAGTTAGCGACCGGGGAGGGGAACAGATCACTCTCCCCTAAGGTGTGGCTTCCTATTGGCGTACTACTGAACTGGTTCGAGAAAAACTCGACCCAGATCTCGGCTGGAACATGGTTTGCCGGGGTTTGTGTATCACCTGACCCTCCCCATTTAACTACCTGCCAAAATTTGAGCTGGTTGGCAGACAAGCTGGCCTCATAGAGATCCAACCAACGTTGATCGTCCCAAGCTGCCTTGGCAAGTTTTAGAACTTTCTTGTATTTTGACCTCTCTGCTTTAATATTCGTAGTTTCCCTTGTTTTGATGACAGCAATCAAGGAGCTATGGGCCTTCCGGCATTTCTTATCATACCATTTTGCTCCCAGGGGGTTCCTACTAGTTTTTGACAAACCACCCGTAGTTGTAAAGAAGGATTTTATGTTTGCAAATAGGGACTCATGTATTAAACCAATTTGCTCCAATGAACCCATGGCATCCAGTAAAGACTTCACCTTTTTGGTTGCTACTGATACTTCAAGTGAGATTTGTACTAAGACGCCAGGATCTTCCAGAACCCTTCCCCAGCGAACCCTACGACAGTCATTAGAAAGGACTGCCCCATCTGTGGTGTAGTTTGTTACGTTACTTCTAAACAAACCTCCTGCATCTTTCAAAATTATTGATAGAGGATTATGGTCACTTTCAGATCTAACAATTATTTCCATATCCTCTAGTAGGCTCCAAAACTCCATTTTAATTAAGAAGTAATCTATCCGACTTGTACTGTAACCGTTATCAAAGGTGGCATTTCCTGTCAAATCGGACCTAGACCTCCCATTGGTTGCCCTTAGGTTCCACTCAAGACAAATTCCAAGCCACTGCAAAGCGGCCTCGGTTACCTTTTTATCTGGCGGAATGGTTAAGCTGGGGATATTCCATAACTGATCAACTTCGCCATAGCACCCATCTTCCAACGTCAATAATGGTTCGAACATACAATTGAGATCCCCCAACACTGTTACACACTTTTCGCTACCAATATCGTTCAATAAAAGATCTAGATCCTTAATAATTTCAGGGCTCTTCCCTCCTGGTCGTCCCCTTGCATAAATGTTAATTAAATACAAGTCCCGAGAATTTGCCCTACTGTGTTTTAACCCTAAAGCAGAATCATACATTAGCCTTCTGGAAGACCACAAGCAGAGCTCATCAAAGACGTTAGCCACCACTACTGCAACTGGAAAGAAATCTTACACACTTAGAAGATAGATATAGAATGGGCAACCTGTGGATCTTTGGGCTCCCAGAGGACGTTGAAGAAAACACTCACCGCCATGTGCCACCTTTCTCTGACCACTGACAAACTCTCCACCCTAAAAACACATCCTATACAGGTTACCTTGGTACATCTCCTTCATATGTAACTGTTACTGTTCGCACAGTTTGATTGCTTGATTGTGTGTTTATTAATTTGCTGTCATCTATCTACATTCAGCTTCCGATGAAGTCTCATATTCATGTGAATCAATTACCTGACTTCTATAGACGAACTTGCCCTATATAATATACTATCCTGATTACAGCTCTCCCATAGGTTAAGCCAGATGCCCTTATCATTTCTTTATAGACCATCCTAAGGGTGTGTCACCTAGCTTTATGAGTCTAGGTTTGACCCCTCGTGGCTCCTATCGCCTATCCTCTAATTGGGATTATTTACATACACTTCCTCAGTATATTGTTTCTTTCTCACATTCTTTATGTTGTCTTTTCCTCTGTTTCTCTCTCTTTTTCCTCTCCTCACTTACCTCTTTCCCCATCCTTCCCCTCTCTCCCCTTCTCTGGTCATTATCATACCTTCTCCTCTACCCCTCCCCCATTACTATTACATCCCCACCCACTGCTTCTTACTACCTGCCCCCATCCCTCTGCTAGCATCACCTACAACATCTCCTCAACTCGCTCCAGCGCTCAACTCGGGACACCTTTTTCAAGACTCATAAACCATGAATATGCATAGCTGTAAGGATCCGGTCGCAGTTTCTGCAGGAGTGCCAGGAGCCGACGAGAACCCCAACCCTTCCCCCCTACACCTCTTGTGCCTATCAAACACTAGGACACAAAGGTGATATGGAGGGAAAGGAGGGAACAAAACAAGGAAAGTAGGGGGAGACAAAACACTGGACTCTTCGGACACTGCTCTCTATTGCTTCTTTCGGAAGATGAAGCTACAAGGAATAATGGGTTAATACAACAACAGTCAACCCACAAACCCCCAATGTTAATACATAAACCACCTTTTACCTGAGAGCGCAAGGGTGTGTCAATGAAAGCAACTAGGACATCTTCTGGAAACATACATGTGAATATGGAACTTATGGATATCCAATATGGCCTAGATTGAAGAATATGAAATATTACCTCTGGTTATGAAACCGGTATGTACCTATATAAGGGTATGAGTAAGCTTTTTACCTAACCAGAACCACCTCTCGGCTAAAAGGTCTTGTATGGTAAAAGGTCGGGATCACAGAAGCAGGGGCCTGGAGGGCAATAAATACATACATAAACACCAATATAATATTTGATAAGAACACGATGTAAATACAGTGCGCTACAAGCGCTTTACCGGTTCTTCTTGTCCCTGTACTGTGATGAATGCCAGAATCCGGGAAGTCCAGAGAACGAACAAATAATATGGCAAAAAGGGAAGGAGGACTCTCGCTAGGCGGACCACAAATCCCACAATGCCACGTAAACCACTCGCACCACTGCTCCCGCAAATACCGGCCGTTAGGCGGGACCTTAGTCCGGCCCAATGACGAGTCCGCAAGAAACAGGGCGAAGTAAGTTACTGTGACACCGGGTTAAGACAGCCGGCACTGAGCGAGCTAAAGAAAGAGAAGTAGAACCCTCGTTAAACAGGACACGAGGGTCTACCGGGACTGAGGCAGAAAACTTCTGTACTACCCCTGAGGAGAATTCACCGAAGACAACTCTCGCGTGAGGTAAACAGGAAGGAAGGAGCTTCGGCAAAGGAATCAGGTAAGCGGCATCAGATACAGGAATGGCCGCTCTGGAGTCCGGGCGAGAGGTAAGGTCAGTAATACTGTGACCCCCAGCCAGGACTAAACAAATAAACGAAAGTGCACGGCAAAGGAAAGCTGTGCCTCAAATCAAGGACGTGCGCTCACGAACAAACATGGGCGAGTAACGGGAAGTGGCCAAGCGGAAGTGACGACTTTGAAGAGAAGAAACTAGAGCGCAAAGCGCTGAGCGCCTGGGGAAGCGAGCTTAAGTTCCTGCTCGGACCCCTCGCGCATGCGCATTACTGTGAGGCCATTTTGGATTGGTCTCGATAGTTCGTCTTTAAGTTCCGCGGAGGCTAGACAGGCGAGACAATAGCATAAAGATATTGGGCCAGATGTATCAAGATACCCTTTTGCGATTCTCAAATGGCGATTTTTAAGGAATCGCTATTTGAGAATTGCAAAATGGTATGTATGTAGAAATTCGCTATTTTTTAGCAATTTCTTAAAATTCCTTAATTGCAATTAAGGAATAATTTCTCATTCATTTCTATGGGCCAGGAGGCCCATAGGAATGAATGGGAAATTATCTCAATTTGCGATTCGCAATTTGCTAATCGCAAATTGAGAATAATTTCAAGGGTGCAAGGGTGTCTTAAGGACCCCTGCTGCACCCCCCTGAAATTGACATGTGTGCGCATATGGCGTACATACATGCCCTAAGGGCATGTATGAGCGTCACATGCCACCTTTACAAATTGCAAAAAGTGCATTTGTAAAAGAATTCACAAATTACCACCAACTACAAGTTGGTGGTAATTTACGATTTCTTAGTGTGAAATCGCAAAACTTTCTTGTTTCTTACATACCATTTAAGGAATCGCTTTTTGCGATTCCTTAAATGGTAGCGCAAAATTAAGGAACGCAAATTTTGCGATTCCTTAATTTTGCGATGCAATTTTTTTCATACATTGCATTTCCCGTTTTTTTGTCGCAAACGCTGCTATTTTGCGATTCGCAGCGTTTGCGACAAATAAAACGCTTGATACATCTGCCCCATTATCCCTTAATGTTAAGGAACTAAAGTCTTGATTTAGATCTTAGGGGATAGGTTACTCCGTCACAACGATGACGGATATTTTTTCCGCCAAAATATAAATCCCATTAGGTCCTATGGGATTTATATTTCAGAAGACGGGATATTTGTCACACTATACAATATTTCACACACCACTCCTAAACCCATATCAAGGAGAATGAAGGACCTCCTCTCAGAGGACCCCACCTTTAGAGACAAGATTAAAAAGGAAAATACTCAATTCATACAATTTGCCAGAAAATCAGATCCTTACCCTCAAACTGGGAGGGACACCCTCAAATCTACTATCCGTGGTTACCTTGATCAAACTAATGTCATGGAAAAACAAACAAGATAACTTTACTCGAGATATTCTGGAACAGCAAATTAAAACTTTAGGAAAAGACCTTAAACAACCCGAGACAGAGCACATATAAGCAACTTAACAAAATTAAAGTAAGAATACAATAAAATACTAAGCAACAAAGAACACCTAATTGCCCAAAGACACAAAGGTATCTCACTTTGTTGATGGAATACATCCTGGAGAATACTAGCCTCCTTACTAAAAAAAAACTTACCGTAGATCCAGCATAACTTCCATTATCACTGAACACACACCCTCTACCAAAGACAAGGACATCCTCTCCACCTTTAAAAACTTTTAGCGCAATCTTCATGCTAAAGGCAATGACACTCCCTAAGAGATGTGTCTAAAGTATCTCAGCATGATCCCCATCACCAAAATAGACATTAAAACTAAATCCTTACCCGAGAAACCCATTGTGGGATATGTACTTGCAAACGCAATTAAACTACTCAAAGTAAGGAAGGCACCTGGACGGCTTCCCTGCCTCCTTTTACTAAACGTGGGGACCCTCCCTAATCACCCTTTTAGAGGATCTATTTTATCACTTCTCCTCCTGCTATGGTCACTGGCACCGCAGCAGAAGCCACCATAATTGTCCTGCCTAAAGAAGGGAAAAATCCTTCTAACCCCCAAAACTAAACCCAATTTCTCTAATGAACATTGACTTCAAAATCTACGCCAAAATCCCCGCACTTAGGTTGGAACCAATGCTCAATACAATTATCCACCCATCACAATACAGGTTTATAAAAGGCAGATTCAGAGTAGACAATATTAGACTCTTTACTCAAGAAAGCCTACCTTCACAATCTCCCCACCTGCATGATCGCATTAGAGGTGAAAAATGCCTTTGACAAGGTCTTGTGGTCTTTTCTACACGCCACTCTAACCACATTCAATCTAGTTCCTAACTTCTCTAATAATGATTCTTGCCCATTACAAGGAACCCTGGGCTAGAATAAATAATAACGGAACATCATCTAACACCTTCAACCTACAACAAGGTACCAGACAACGTTGTTTCGGCTCACTCTACTGTTTCTATTAACCATGGAACAATTTCTTATAAAAATTAGAGAGAACCCCTCTGTTCCCGGTATTTCCTTTCCTGCAGGCTCACAAAAAGTGGCGGCATATGCAGGCAAAATCCTTCTTTTCACAACTTAAGCTGATTCAGTTTTACCTAACATCATGTCAACCATCAATGACTATGCCCAAGTGTCAGATTACTCCCTTAAAAGAGACTAAACTAAGGTCATACCCTTGAACGTCCCGTGCAATAGTTCAATTATCGGTGATTATGGATTTAAATGAGCCCAAAATAAAATAAAATACCTGGGTTTCTGGCTCAGCCAAAACCTCAGAGAATCACTTGATTACAACTAAAAAACGACCCTAAACAAAGTTAAATAATAAGTTGATAAATGGTCCTCCAGATTCATCACCTGGTGGCCATCAAAGTCATCGAAATGATGATCACCCTCCTTTTTTTTTAACCATATTTTATTGGCATTTGTGCTATAGCAATACATACATGTGCGTGTACATTTGTGCTGGTTTAATCGTGATATATTTTCCCCAGAACTGTTTCGTAACAGACTATCCCCTCTCCCCCCTTGAGTTGCTTGCTAATAGGTGGAATCCGGATTATATGTACAAGGAGGTAAGCAGAAGTAAGGGCCCTAGAAAGTGGTTGTTGCCGCGCTGTGTCCCTCAGGCGTGTGGGGCAGGTTGCTCCATTTGCCCATCTTCTGGGACCGGTGTTGCCACCCTCGACGCGTTTCCTTTGCTGCTAGTGTCTGCGTCAGCTGCCACTAGATCCCCCACAAGATCCTCGCTGGCCCTGGCCCTTTCCATTTTGCCTATTCCCCTGCTGGCCTCTCGGAGTAACAGTCGCCCTTCCACCCCGCCCATCATTCTAGCTCTCTCTTCCAAGTGGTGAATCTTGGTCCGCCCGGGGCTTTCCAGTTCCTGGCTATCTCTCATTTAGCTAATATATAAGCAAGGTCCTGAAACTTACCTGTCACTCTGTTTCTGGCCGTGTGAGGGAACCACCCTAAGAGGAAATGTTCTGGGGTCTGTGGGAGTTCTTTATCGATCAGGTCACTTATTGTCTGTCTGATATCCCCCCAGAATGGTAGCAGTGTGGGACAGCTCCAGAACATATGGAGTATGTGCGCCTCCCTTTCCCCGCACTTGGGACAAGCTGCGGAGTCCGCAACAAAATATCTTCAAATGTGAACTGGTGTCAATTATGCCCTATGCAGCACATAGTAGTTAATTAGCTTGAAGTGCGCGTTCCGAGACACTTTCGGGGTGCGTTCTAGGATTTTGTCCCAGTCCTTCTCAGGTATTGGTTTGCCACTGTCCTCCTCCCACTGTGTTCGCAAGCGCTCTAGCGGCTGTTGCATGTCCTGCCGTATTGCGTTATACAAATAGGACACTGTCTTGATCCGTCCTGCTGATAGTGCAACATATCTGCATCCCGCCAGCGCTCTCGGCTCAGCGTCCCCTGTCTTCCAGTGTGCTCTAATTCTACGTGTTAGGGCCCTGTGTTTTAGGAAATTACCCTCCGGCAGGTCATATGCGGTTTGCAAGTCTGCAAAGGGAAGGAGTGCAGCATCACGGTATAAGTCACCTATCCCCTGGAGTCCTGCCTCCACCCAATCCTCTAGCCCTGCCCAGTGTTATCCCTTTGGAAGGTAGCGCAGCATCGTTAGTGGTATGTGAGGGGAGTAGGGAGTTGCAGCACCCACTTTCCTCAGGTATCTGGCCCAGCAGCGCACTATCACCTTGGTCTCTGTCGTGTCCTCAGCCGAGGTACGACTCACTCGGAGGAGGACTCTCGCCAGCGCTGCCGTGTCTGGTGCTGTTGGGCACCACTCCCGACCCGGGTTCCGCTCTGCCGCTAGCCACTGTATTAGCTAGTATAGTTGTGCCACCAGGTAGTAGGACTCAAGGTCCGGCAGGGCCAGTCCGCCCTCAGCCATGGGGCGACTCAGCAGTGCCAGTGCCACCCTCCGTCTGCCGGTACCCCAGATAAATGATGAAATTGTCGAGTCCAGCTCCTTGAAAATTGCTCGCAGGATCCATACCGGCAATGTTCCAAAGTAGTATAATAAGCGTGGTAGTGTCACCATTTTCAGGACAGCCACCCTTCCAGCCCCGGATAGCGGAAGCGTTCCCCAGAAGTCCATTGCTGCTTTTGCCGCCCTCATAGCTCTTCCCACGTGACCATCTAGTAAGTCTGCTGCACCATGGTATATTGTGACTCCCAGGTACTGCAGGCAATTAGGCTCCCAGCGCAGATGTTCTAGCGTAAGCGGTGGGGGGGGGGGGGTATCAGGCGCCAGTGGGTATAGGCTGGATTTTTGCCAGTTAACCTTGAGGCCTGACATGGTGGCGAAATGATCTAGCATGCTGCGCGCGCCCCTCAGCTCTCCATCCGTGTTGCGCAAAAATATTGGTAGGTCGTCCGCATAAAGTGCGATGTAGTGTTACCCTGTCGCTGTTTCGAGGCCCTGGTAGTCCCGGCCGCTCCTGGCTCTGCTCGCCAGTGGTTCCATGGCCAGGGCAAACAGGAGCAGGGAGAGGGAGCATCCCTGCCTCGTGCCTCTCTCCACTCTCTGCCTGGGCGAAATAATCCTCCCAGTGCGTACACGTGCCGTAGGGGATGTGTAAAGTAGCCGCACCCATGTCAGGAATCCCTCCCCCAGTCCCATCTTAGTTAAGACCTCGTACAAATATTGCCACTCCAAGCTGTCAAATTCCTTTTTGATATCTACTGCAAACACTGCCGCCGCTTGTTTATCATACCCCTCTGAGTCCATTACTGCCAGGAGCCGCCGGATGTTTATGGCTGTGTTCCACCCCGGTATGAATCCTGCCTGGTCTGCGTGCACCAGTAGGGGCATGTGTGGCAGCAGACGCGTCGAGTGAATTTGAGTGGGAGAAGCACACCTGTTTTCACGATATTCAAGATTTTATATAATGCTAATCTATGCGTGCAACAATGGTGGCACGTTTGCCCTCACGTGCCCACTTGAACCAACCTATCTCGAGTGAAATTACACCCGACCACTGTGCACTGTTGCAAAACTCTGCTGAGTTTATTTTTCAAAATTTAAACCATATCACAATGAAATTTCAATGATGTCAACATGACTTTTCAATTCAGTACATTGAACAAAACTGACATAATTTTTTAAACATTTCAATTCTTTGGAACTCAGAAGAATACAGCGTACATAACACAGTATATCATCATAACATTATGCATTTAAGAAGCCCGATGCATTTCGAGCCCTAAAAGGCTCTTCCTCCGGGGCCTGAAATCTAAACAAATGTAAAAAACAGCGTTACATTTTGGGACCACTGCTGAATGGAAATAAAAATGAAAATAAAATAAATATAAACGTGCTGAATGTAGTGCACCACCACCTTCTCACCATGTGGGATCGAGTAAAGCTTACCCTCTCCTTCTAGCACTGGATGAAAGGACCTATGCAATGAAAAAACGCTACATGAACTCTCAGAGTCCTGTCTCTAAAGCTCCACTCTAATAACATGAACCACGACAACGTGGCAACTGAACTTACCCACTAGGAGACGCATTGCCGCTACTGGTTCTACAACGCAAAAAGACCAAGGTCAGAATTACCGAACTCCTTTCAACTTGATTCCAGAAGAAACCAACATTAACCGATTTCTACAGTTTCACTCTTTAAATTCATGAGAGTTTTGAAATTAAGGCATTTTTTCACCAATGTTGTTCCTGCTATTCCTCAAAAAGAAGAAACAGAACTTTTGGAATTCCGTCCAAAGTCGAAGTTTCAGGCGCCAGTTTCTCATAAAATCATAGAAGCTTTTGAACGATCAGTACGCAATGATATCCAGAATATCAACTTGTCAAGGGTCCAAAAAGAAAAATTTATCTATACAGGATAGAAATATTCTGAAATCTTTGCAAGAAAATCCAGCCATTATGATTCAGAAAGCAGATAAAGGGGGAGCAATTGTTGTGATGAATAAAACATTCTACATCGATAAAGTTGAAGAACATGTTGCAGACAGATCAACGTATTTACCACTGGACAAAGATCCCATCAATGATTTAAAAACAACTTCCCATCGAATATCGTGAAAACAGGTGTGCTTCTCCCACTCAAATTCATTTCATTAACTTTGTCCTTTGCGAGAAAGCACCCATCATGCAATTTGAAGCAATTTCTAACACAACCGAACATAGAGCTAGCACATTAGCTTACACACCAGAAGAAGCATCGAATATATATGCACTTATTCAGGAAATCAAAACAGCTGATACACAAGGGACTACGATCATACAACAGCTTAAGCATTTCGAATTTCTAGCTAGAAGAGAGATCAACCAGAAACTACATGCATCGACACTGGTACAATATCACCGAGTGAAACGTATTCCCAGAGGTTTGAGGCTGTCTATCAAACCCATGTTATTTAGGTTTCATCTAAATAAAGACTTTATGGAGCGCTGGTATTCAATCTTAAATAAATGCAGTTTGGATTTAATTTTGCTTCTAGTAGAAGAATTAGCCAAAGCAATCAATGACCTTTCAAAAGAAATTGAAATAATAAAAGCAGATTTGGAAGAGAGAATGGATAAAGCTGATTTGGACAAATCATTGGAGGAAATCAACGCAAGATTGGATAAACATACGAAGGAAATACAAGAAGGCAAGCTGAGGAAATTTAAAAGGGATACATTGGATTACAAATTACAAGAAGTATATACTTGGGCCGAGGTTTATGCCCAGCGAAGAGTTTTTCCAAAGAAGAAGACCAATGTATCTTCTGAAGAAAGCTCGGTGTCAGATTCAGACCTTACAGCGAGTAGACCACCAGTCCAATCTCAGCTACCAGAAGTTTCTAAAACATTAGAGGAAAGAGGAGCACAAGCTCCCGGAGCTAAACAATCTTTTTTATCCGACGCCGCGGATTCAAGTCAACCACCCGGACCATCAAAATCAACAGGAAAACAAGGCGAAGCCTTAAAAAAACCAGCAACAAGAAGCCAGAGGTAAATTTGGTTGTTAATATTTCAGACACCATTCTGTCATCCCATCAAATCAGGATTTTAAATAAAGGCTTAGGGTTTGTTCCCACTCACACTACAAACCAATTAGAGTGTGAAGTTTCACTCTTTAAATTCATGAGAGTTTTGAAATTAAGGCATTTTTTCACCAATGTTGTTCCTGCTATTCCTCAAAAAGAAGAAACAGAACTTTTGGAATTCCGTCCAAAGTCGAAGTTTCAGGCGCCAGTTTCTCATAAAATCATAGAAGCTTTTGAACGATCAGTACGCAATGATATCCAGAATATCAACTTGTCAAGGGGCAAAAAGAAAAATTTATCTATACAGGATAGAAATATTCTGAAATCTTTGCAAGAAAATCCAGCCATTATGATTCAGAAAGCAGATAAAGGGGGACCAATTGTTGTGATGAATAAAACATTCTACATCGATAAAGTTGAAGAACATGTTGCAGACAGATCAACGTATTTACCACTGGACAAAGATCCCATCAATGATTTAAAAACAACTTTGAACACCATTCTGGAACAATCATTGGAATTAGGACACATCACAGCAACAACGAAACTATTTTTGACAGCAGATCATCCAAGAAGACCACGATTGTATATGCTTCCCAAAATACATAAGAGTCTTACTAACCCCCCCATGAGACCAATAGTAACGGGGTGCGGTACCATCTTTGAACCACTCGGAATCTATATCGACAAATTTCTTCAACCTTTTGTCCAAAAATGGCCCTCATATGTCAGAGACACCACGGACTTTCTCTTAAAATTGCAAACAATAAAAATAGACAACCAAATGTTACTGTGTACCATCGATGTAAAATCACTATACACGTCTATCCCCCATCAGGGTGGACTAGAAGCAGTAGAATGGGCCTTGCTGAGTCAACCTTCAATCAGGGCTGATAAAGTGTTCATCTTGGAAATTCTACATTACTGTCTGTACCACAGCTATTTCCAATGGGAAGAACGATTTTTTCTTCAATTACAAGGGACCTCTATGGGATTTGCCGGGGCTCCGGCGTATGCAAATACATTTATGGCTAAATTCGAAGCAGACCACATATATACTGATGAAGACTGGAAGAAGCATGCAGTACTATACTGCAGATTTATCGATGACATCTTTGTCATCTGGAATGCTGAGAAATCTCTACTGGAAAAGAAATTGCTACAACTAGATCAATACAATGAACATATACAGTTCACGTCTAACATCAGTGAACAGAAGATTTCCTTCTTAGATGTGGCAATCACCTTGGAGAATTCAGAAATACACACAGAAGTGTTCCGGAAAGAGACTGATGCAAATAATGCACTGTTGTATGAAAGCTTTCACCCGCAGAATTTGAAAGACAATTTACCTCTCTCTCAATTTATGAGGATTAAAAGGATTTGTTCCAAAGAATTAGACCTGGAGAAACATCTAGATATACAACAGAACAAATATGAACAGAGAGGTTATCCAAAAGAAATACTGGAAAAAACAAGACAACGAGTGAAAATGTACGACAGAACGAATTTGTTGCACCAAAGAATGAAACAGAAATTGGAAAGACATGTATTTGTTTTGAAATATTCTACTAGTTCTCAAAAGATTAAGAACATAGTAAATAAACACTGGGCACTTCTACAAAATGAAGCAGACTTTAATGGAATTTTTGAACAAAAGCCAATGTTCGCCTACACTAGGTCTAAAAACCTCAAGGAACTTTTGACGCCCAAATTTAAACAAAAACAAATGTCGTCCTACAAGGGCATGAAGAGATGCGGCAACTGTGTCCATTGTAATAATGTCATTACAGGCATGTCCATACATCATCCTCAGACAGGCAAAACAATCCCCCTATTTTTCAATGCTGACTGCAACTCCAGTGTCCTCATTTACTACATAAAGTGCCCATGCGGGAAACTTTATGTGGGTAAAACTGAGCGAAAAATAAAAGTCAGGATTTCTGAACATAAAAGTACCATTAGAAACCAAACCATTAAGAGCCCTTTGGCAGCACACTGGCAGGAGGCCAAGCACAGCATAGCCCAACTGCAGTTTTCAGTCCTAGAGAGAGTTGAGAAGTTTGAGGGTACTGATTTAACTAGATCTCTGCTTCAGAGAGAAATTTTTTGGATGAAAAAGCTGGGGACTCAAGATCCCAAAGGGTTAAATGAAAAAATAGATTTTTCATGTTTTCTGTAGAGAAATTCTTGTAATTTCAGGTATCATGTGTTCTTTGCTATGCAGTGATGGTTGATCAAAAATAAAGTACATATTGTTTTTTACTTATACTTTTCACTGCACGAGCTACAATTTCATTTTCATACATTTTTATTTATACACATTTTATTTTGCATGCGCTGCACACTCACGAGCGCTTGTAAACCTAGGTTTCGAGATTAGGAGCAGCGGATTGGCAGAGCCCGCAACACGTGGTTACTAGTGAGGAGTTTGATCAGGAAATGAAGCCGCGCTCAGTGAGAGCGGGCTGTTCTAGTTGTTGTCGTGACGTCAGAGGGTGCATAGCGCTTTTGATTGGGAAGCATATATCTGACGCGGAGATTAATACGCGAGGTACCGACGGAGCATTTGAACGTTCGGCATTAGCCACGAGTGATGTTTGCGAGGAACAGCGTTTATATCGAGGTATGTAGCCTGTAGAAATCGGTTAATGTTGGTTTCTTCTGGAATCAAGTTGAAAGGAGTTCGGTAATTCTGACCTTGGTCTTTTTGCGTTGTAGAACCAGTAGCGGCAATGCGTCTCCTAGTGGGTAAGTTCAGTTGCCACGTTGTCGTGGTTCATGTTATTAGAGTGGAGCTTTAGAGACAGGACTCTGAGAGTTCATGTAGCGTTTTTTCATTGCATAGGTCCTTTCATCCAGTGCTAGAAGGAGAGGGTAAGCTTTACTCGATCCCACATGGTGAGAAGGTGGTGGTGCACTACATTCAGCACGTTTATATTTATTTTATTTTCATTTTTATTTCCATTCAGCAGTGGTCCCAAAATGTAACGCTGTTTTTTACATTTGTTTAGATTTCAGGCCCCGGAGGAAGAGCCTTTTAGGGCTCGAAATGCATCGGGCTTCTTAAATGCATAATGTTATGATGATATACTGTGTTATGTACGCTGTATTCTTCTGAGTTCCAAAGAATTGAAATGTTTAAAAAATTATGTCAGTTTTGTTCAATGTACTGAATTGAAAAGTCATGTTGACATCATTGAAATTTCATTGTGATATGGTTTAAATTTTGAAAAATAAACTCAGCAGAGTTTTGCAACAGTGCACAGTGGTCGGGTGTAATTTCACTCGAGATAGGTTGGCAGCAGACGCGTCACCAGGATTTTACTGAGGATCTTATAATCCATGTTTAACATGGATAGTGGTCTGTAGGCCCTATAGTCATGGGGTTCCTTCCCAGGTTTGGGTATGGGGATAATAAGGGCTTCTCTGTCGCTCTCGGGCAGCTCTCCCAACTCCCGGGCCCCGGTACATTGCAGCCAGTTGGGGGGCCAGCTCCTCTGTATATGCTGTATAAAATTCGGCCGGGAGGCCTTCTGTGCCCGGGGTCTTGTTTCGGGCCATGTCCTTAATAGCGACCCAAATCTCCCGCTAGGTAATATCTGCCCCGAGTAAGTCCGCCACGTCAGGGTTCAGAACCGTTAGCGGCAGGTCATCCAGATATTCCCTAATGTCTACTGGTTTGCTTATGCACGTTTTCATGTAAAGGTTGGCATAGTATCGCGCAAAGATCTCATTGATCCTGTCTGGCACATAGTGTCTGGTCCCCCCTTCGTCTTCTATTTCCACTTGAGGAGCGCCCCATGTTGTTGGGTTCGTCAACCACGCCAGGAGTGAGCCGGACCTGTCCCTTTCAGCATGTGTGCGCTCTAAATACTTCTTATAATCGAAGCTTCAAAGCCTCTCTGTTTGCTTCGCCACTTCCTCCTTAGCGTCTAAGAGTGCCGTATGGAGTTCTGGATGTCCCAGCCTCCTGCGTTCCATCTCTCTCAGTGCTTATTCTGCCTCCTCTACTTCACGTGTGAGGATGCGCCTAACCCCTGTGGCCCGTGTTATACATTGGCCCCTCAAGAGCACCTTGAACGCATCCCACTGTACATTCTGGGACCCAGCCGTGCCCGCGATATTTTGAAAGTAGTGCGTTATTTTGCCTCTGATCTTCTCTTTGAAGAACTGGTCTTCCAGGGTGTCTGGGCAGAGCCTCCATGTGGGGATTGCTGCTGGCGGGTGTGCCCATTGCAGTGACATGAGCAGTGGGTTGTGGTCCAAGATGGTGCGCACAAGGTACTCCGCGCTTGTGACATGGCGTTGGACATCTATAGAGCAGAGGAAGGCGTCTAGGTGTGCGTGTACTTCATGGACCGCTGAGAAGTAGGAGTAATCCCTCCCTTGTGGGCTCAAGGGTCGCCACACGTCTATCAATCCTCAGTTCTGTCTCCATGCTGTGAAGGCCTGGGAAGCGCGCGCCGCCTGGGAGTTCTGCAATAGGGGATGGTACCTGTCTAGCAGCACATTGTCCACACTATTGAAGTCGCCCCCGGTTATGACCGTATCCGCAAGGTATTGCGCTAGTCTGTGGTTCAGTGTTGTGAAGAAGGTAGGTTGATCCAGGTTGGGGGCGTAAACGCTAACTAAGCTGATTTCCCGGCCCTCTAGTTTCCCCTTCACTGCTACGTAGCGCCCTTCTGGGTCCACCACTGAGGATAGCAATTGGAAAGGCACCTCAGCTTGGATCCATATTAACGCTCCTCTCGCATAGGCCGAATAGGTGGTGTAGTAGAGCTGCCCCCTCAATCTTTTGTGTAGTGCTTGGCCTTCTTTCTGTGTTAGGTGTGTTTCTTGCAGGAGGGCTACCTGGGCTCCCCTTCTTCTGATGTAACAGAGGACCTTGTGGCGCTTTGACATGGTATGCATCCCCCTAATGATCCACGTCATATATTTATATCAGTTGTTGTTTATCAGTCATTGACATTGGATTTAGTCAGTCGGCCGCTACCCAGGCTGAGCAACGCCCTCCCCTCGCCCTTCGCTCTCCTTGCCATAGTGTTCCTTATATAGCGCAACTCAAGATTCCCCCCCCCATTGTCAACAGTAAACAGGTTCCCCAACTCCCACTCCTCAGGATAAGTAGGAAAACCCCTCCCATCCAAACCAATAGAAAAGGTCTACAAGTGACTGCTTGCAGTTCAATCAGTCAGTCTCCAGGGGTGGCCCCTCGTCAGCTGTTAGGATTCCCGCGCAGTCCTCTTTCTCTTGCCATGTTCGGGAACCCATGTGACCTGCTGGGTGGAGATATAAGTCCATTTCCCCCTGCCCTCGGTGCTTGTTATCTAGTCGTGTGGTTCCTGGTCTTGGGCTAGGGGCTGTTCTTGTAATTTGGGGATTGCTGTTTTTCACGGGCTCGTGATTTTTGCCTTTCCATTTTTTCCTGGCTCTTAGGAATTCCCTTTCCTTCCCTTCATTAGTTCATTAGTTGCTGTGTTTAACAATCCTAGGATTGTTTGAGACCCTAACTGTCCTGGTGTGTTTGTGTCTTGTTGTTCGTCTTTTGTTGTGTTGTTTCTGTTTTTGCGTGTTTGAGCCAATTTTATCCCGGCTGGGAACAAGGAGTGGCTGGGGCTCCGGCGCTTCTTGTAGGGATCGGTGGTCCGGCTGGATTACCCTAGTGATTCCCTGTTGTTTGCGTGTAAGCGCTACCCAGCACTTCCGCCTTATTGTTCTTTCAGTCCACATCGTTGTGTGGAGGCGGAGTGCTGTTTTGGGCGCTTCCGGGTTCCTGACGAAGTGCACAGCGAAGCCAGTGTTGTGCAGCGTATTTATCCCCTGTCTTGGCCCCCAATTCCTGTACGCTTGGAGCGTTTTCATGGTCCTATAATAACGGAGGTTTTTTCAGTCGTTTTTACGACTTTTTCCTCCATACCCCCTTTACCTCCAATTATTCAGAAGCGTAATCCCTGGCGCCAAGCCCTTCACTTCCCCTGCTCCCTTTCTGCCTGCTGGACCAGACGCCATCCCTCCTCGACGGAGATCTCCACCAGGCATCCACCACAGCATTTGTGGGTAAGGAGGCGTGAAGGGGTTGGTGTGTGGGGCATGAGAAGAGAAAGAGGTGCTGTACTATTTGTCTTTTCATTTTGTGTGGCAGACGGTGATTTATCCTGTTCCCTGTGGGTGAAGCACGTGGAGAATATTGGTCCTGGCAGAAGGTCCCTGGAACGAATATCTAGGATCCCTTGTCTGTCTATCCCTTCTTTCCCGCCCCCTGTCCCTTGCCACTCTGTTGACCCATTGTGTTATCTGCTGTGTGGGTCGCTTAGAGGCGGGTTCAGAGGAACGGGGTAATCGTCACTCCTGCATTGCACGGGCATAGTTGGGCAGGAACCAACATCAGCGTTCTCCAAGTCTCTGCAGCCGCCATCCCCCACAAAGTCTTTGGTGAATCGCCCCTCAGCCACGTTTCCCATGTGTGCCCCTGTACCTTAATATAGACGTTGCAGTGTCTTGCGGCAATCTGGTAGCATTTCTCACCGACTCTCGCTCCGTGCCAGTAGATGATGCCATCCGCCGTCTGCAGCGTAACATTTGGCAGTGTCAGGCTCTGCACTTCAGACTCGCTGCTGAGGTACTGGGTTTTTCAGAACCGGCACAGACACCGGTAACCCAGCAGTGTCAGGGTACACCCAGAGACCTCGGGTTCTTCCTGATCCAGACCACAGAAACTCAGAGTCTTCTAGGTGAAGTCAAAGATTAGTTTATTGGCTGCAACCAAGGTAACAAGTGTCCTAGAAGTACAACGCGGGGAAGTATGTTCTCAGGAGACTGCTCGAATTTACAAAGTCAGGCTTCTCTTCTTATACACAATTTTAAGCTTCAGGCAAAACATTCTTGGTTGTAAAGTAAATCGTTAACATATTTCAAATACAAAGAAAAAGCAGAGTCATGATGACATGTCCATATTTCACTTCGTGCTGCCTACAACAAATCACCTGGCAAGTCCCAACATTTCATCAGATATCGGTGGACCCCCAATAAAACAGGCACCTCCCCATCATAAAGTAAGTGAAGCAAAAGGGAAAAGACAGATGTGAGCAAGATACGGCAGGTGTGCGCGCTGAAATGGTTTTATGGCTTGTTGAGCCTAGATGCTATCTTGCTCGGCCACTGGGAGGGGAAATGACCTAACGAGTTCGGCCTGGGGCAATGGTTCCAACTTGCACAGGTCATGGAAAAGTCGATTAAGGAGTATGTGTCCTTGTGGAATTGAATTCAATTGGATTAAGGCCTATGTAAAGGGGAACACATAAATGGAAGCCAAGGGTTCAGAACGCAAATGACGATTTCGAGGTGAAATCGTCACTCGAATATGCTGAAAATATATGTACATGATGTACTCGTCATTCTCGGTCTTTTGATACCAAATTCGCCATGTTTCGACAAAGTTTTAATTCTCGAGTCCAGAACGATTACACGAATCCAGATTTTCAGAACCACAATCCCTCCTTTTGCCCTTACATAGGCAATTAATCTATTCTCATGTTAGTCTGAGTCCAGATCTATATTCCTAAAGTCATTGAGATGTTGCTGTAACATCATTCTAGTACTTAGTTCATCTCTTGACACAGGCTTCCTTACACATGATGTAACACAGAGGCCACATATTGCAGGAGCACACTGTATGCATAGACAGAACAGGAAAAGAATGGCTAAGACCATCCCAATGACCATTAGAATTTTCTAACCCCAGGCGGATATCAGTTCCCAGAACCATCCCATTAACGACCAATCTCCTTTACCACATGAATAGATACGGAAATCTTATGTAGTTTGGAGATGGCCTGGTACACTGTTGGAGCGTTATCAGGGATGAAGATACAGCAACTAGATTGGATCAATCTGCATACTCCACCTCGGTCTGCAAGGATGACATCTAAAGCGACCCTGTTCTGAAGGGTCATAAGCCGATCCGACTGGAGCTCAGCAGTCAGGTTACTAAGGGCACCAGTAGTTTCTATCACGGTGGACTCAACTACCCTTGTCAATTGCCTTATGTTTCTGCTGTTAGCCATGGATCCCCAGAACGGCAGAAAACCCTTTGCAAAGTCACCAAATTCTTGACCTGCAGTGTCCTCTTTACTTAAGACACCTCTAACTATCCTTGTCCTGTGGTAATCCGCCGCTGCTGTGTAGGTGGGAGGCAACAGGAAGGAAACAAAACATGAGCCCGAAGAGTCAGGGGGCAACCATGTATAGGCTCTATCGTGGCAGATGAAAAAAGTACCCTTAGCTGCTAAAAACGCAGGGGAGGTCTGAGATCCAAACATATATGTTTCAGTACAGACACTCTTCCCTAACTGAGCCCTGGGATTCGTGCCATTACCTTGCAGACACAGATGACCCTGATGGGGTACAATCCAAATCGGGGACGACCTCTTAGCCTGCTGTTTCTCACTCAGGGTAGCTCCATATCCAGTCATGTTCCATCCTATGTATAATAGTGTCTCATCTCCAGGGATAGTCTCATAAGCAATACCTTCCTTAATCATGTCAACTATACCTTTGACTAGAGCACTTTTTCTAGGATTGTCTGTTATGGAACGTAGGGGGTAGATTTCGTGTGCATATATGAACATTGTCCTATATGCCCATACAGAACCATTGTGACTAAATGGCAGGACCAAATAGGGGATACCTTTATCCGTTGTGTGAGGCATAAGACCGCACACCCAACAGTTAGTTGTGTTCATTACAAGTTGGTGTTGATGTAACAACTGAACAAAGGAGTTATTAACAAACTCCAATCTCCTATTTGATTCGTGGTCGGGCAGAGGGTGGAAAGAATGAGAGGAAACAGTAGGAGGAGGTATGGGTGATGCAGTGGGCGCAAATGTTACATGAAAAGAGAATAAAACATAACTTATCAAAAAGATCATTACGCTGAATAGCATAAAAATACACAATATTATAAAACTTTTCTTTGTCATCATGTTACACAGTCTCTGCTTAAAGTTCATTTGTTTGGCAGGTCTCTCCACATCGGGAAACTCCATCCTCTCTAAAGTGCTGCCCGCGGTGGGAGGTTGCCTCTGCTAAGGATGCTTCCGTCAGTCTAGGGCAACTCCCTTGGACCAACCAGAACTACCGACCCAACGTCGTCAGCTGCACCCCAAAGACTTTAATCAACCGCGGCCCTAGCAGCGGAACCCGGATGGCGGTTCGAAAAACAAAAATAAGCAAGTTACCTAGATGGGAGATCTGCACTTTCAAAAATAGTACTTGGGGGGAAAAAGTATCTTTTTTTTTTATTTGTCCATGGATCTTAGTCTCAAATTGCAAAAGAAATGACTTTATCAGTTCGTTTTTCTCGGTCTCAAATTATACCGTTGCTTCCCAGATATTGTGTGATCTGGGAACAAAAGGTCAGGCTCTGTAATGTTCACTCGCTTGGATGGTGGCACAGCCTTGTGCAAAATGTTTTCGTTTTCTTGTTCAGAGTCAGTTCCTTTTACATGTGAATCATTAAAAGGGACGGTATTTGGCACGGCATCAAGTTCTTTACTCTGGTCATAGGGCAGAGGTAAGGGTACCCTTTTACAGTGGACCCCGTGGATCCAGGCCTTCTTCCCTTCCACTCGAACTGCCGATCTGGTAGAGAGAAGGACGAGGTGTGGTCCCGTCCACCTGGGCTGGTCGTTTTCAGTCCTTTGGAATTTTCGCACCAGCACCCAGGTTCCAGGGTCAATGCTGTGTCCCGGAGTATCAGAGGCCGGAGGCAGGGAGTCATGTACCTGTTGATGCAAAACACGCAATTTAGTTGTCAATTCATACAGGTAACCAAGCAAAATAGGGTGTTCTAGCTCGCTGAACTTCTTGGGCCTAGGCACTCCCCATATGTTGGCTGGCCGGCCAAAGACAATTTCATAAGGGCTGAGTTTTACTCGCGAATGCACAGTCATTCTGGTGGATAGGAGTGCTAAGGGTAGAGCATCAGGCCATTTAAGACCTGTGCTCGCTTGGATTTTGGCCAATTTAAGTTTAAGCGTGCCATTGTAACATTCTCTAATCCAGCTGATTGGGGGTGATTTGCAGCGTGGAACTTCTGCCTAATGCCTAGCCCTTCACACACTCTTTTCATCACACGGCCCACAAATTCACTTCCGTTATCAGACCAGACCATTCTAGGCATTCCAAACCTGGGGAAGTACTCTTTCGCAAGGGCTTTTGCTGTGGACACGGCAGTATTGTCTTTCAGGGGATATGCTTCTACCCATCTTGAGAAAGCGCAAACAACAACGAGCACGTATTTTAAGTTGTTGCACCTCTTCATGTGTATGAAATCTAGCTGCAAAACCTCGAACGGATACGTAGGAGGTGCAAAATGACCAGCTAGAGTTGGGGTTCCCCTACCAGGATTGTGCTTCAGACATACCATGCAATTCTTGACAACATTCTCTGCACACTTGGGAATCCCTGAATTCTTCCACACTGGGGCCAACAACTCGCAAATCCCTTTCACGCTGATATGAGCCATTCCATGAGCCATTGTAACCACTGCAAGCACATATGCATCGGGTAGCAACCATCTCTGATGCTCTGTCAATTCAATCCAACAACCATTTGCATCCATTCTACCTGTACTCTCTCTCCACGTGCTCAACTCTTTCTCTGTGGCCTCAGCTTGGATGGACTTCACACTCTCTATCGTGTCCTCACATATTCCAACATCACCAGTCCATCTTTCAGGGCCTGCAACATACATTCGGCTCATCACATTCTTTGCCGTTTCTTTAGCGATCTCGTCAGCAAATGCATTCCCACGACCAACATCATCAGTCACCTTCTTGTGAGCACTACATTTCACAATTGCTATTTGCAGAGGCAAGGTCAGCGATTCAAGGAGCTCATTCACCAACTGACCATGCTGAATCTTAGCTCCATGCGAAGTCAGGAACCCACGTTCTCTCCACAATCGTCCAAAACTGTGAGCCACTCCAAACGCGTACTGGCTGTCGGTGTAGACAGTCACTTTCATTCCTTTCGACAATACACACGCTCTCGTGAGTGCAACTAATTCTGCAGCTTGAGCTGAACCATGTGGTACTGGTGCAGTTTCAACAACTGTGTGCAAAGTCGTGACAGCATATGCTGCAGTCACGTTACCATTTGAGAGCTTGAAGCATGAACCATCCACCCATAATGTACCATCACATTCAGCAAGAGGAGTGTCAAATAAATCTACTCTCCCTTTTGTTTCTTCCTCTGTTGCGAGAAAACAATTGTGCTGTTCTAAAGCATCCGATTCCTCTGCAATTGGTAACAACGTAGCTAGATTCAAGGTACTGCACCTTTTTATGTGCACATGACTCGCTAGCAGTGTCAATTCGTAACTGGACAGTCGAGCACTAGTTAAGTGCTGTGTCTTGGTTCTATTTAACAATGTGTCTACTGCATGTGGGACCATCACGATTAGCGTATTATTCATTACTAGACCAGCAGACTGTCGAATAGAAACAGCTGCTGCTGCTGTGGCTCTTAAACAACTTGGCAATGCTTTAGCTACCAAATCCAAAGTTGACGAAAAATAGGCGCATAGGCGCTGCCTACCTCCAAATAACTGAGTCAACACAGACAATGCACAGCCCTCCTTCTCGTGGACGTACAATGTGAAAGGCTTACTGTAGTTGGGGGTACCTAACACAGGAGCCGAACATAATGCTGTGCGTAATTCAAGAAAACTTTTCTGACACTCTTCAGACCAAGGAATGGGATTGGGTGTATTTTTACATGTTAATGCCACCAAGGGTTTGGCCAATAACGAAAAATTTGGAATCCACTGTCTACAGTACGATGTAATGCCCAAGAAAGCACGCACTTCTCTCTGTGTTCTTGGCACATTCAATTTCGCTATTGCCTGAATTCTTTCTGGGGTCAGTTTCCATCCCTCCTTCGATAAGAGGTGACCTAGGTAGGTCACTTCTTGTCGGCAATATTGCAGTTTGGAAAGTGACACCTTGTGATGCAGATCACACAGATGACGCAATAATGTCAACGTGGCCTTTTTACAAATTTTCTTAGTATCTGCAGCAATGAGCAAATCGTCCACATATTGTACAAGAGTAGCACCTTTTGGTAAAACAATCGTATCAAGCTGTGTTTTGAGAGCTTGACTGTATATTGACGGACTTTCACAGTAGCCCTGAGGAGCGCGTTTAAAGCGGAAGCTTCGACCTCCTAAACTGAAGGAAAAAATATCCCTGCTCTCCTCAGCAATTGGGATACTGAAGAAAGCATTCTTCAGGTCAATCACCGAAAACCAAGAGGCAGAGGCTGGAATCATAGTCAATAATGTGGTAATGTCGGGTACAACTGGAAATTGTGGCACAACAATTTTATTCACTTCTCTAAGGTCAATCACGAATCTGTACACAGGTGGCTTAGAAGGGTCAGTTCGTTTTAAAACAGGCAGAACAGGACTATTGCAAACATTTCCTCGTGTTTCTTCAATCACATCCTTTTTAATCAATTCGTAAACGATAGCTAGTAAAGCTTTTTCACCCTCACTAGAAATTTTGTATTGGGGAATTCGTGGCATTTTAACGTTGCTTTCAATGTTACAACATATGGTGGAATTTCTAAAAGACCTACATCATTAGGACCAGTGGCCCAAAGAATATCTGGGAGAAACGACAATTCTGCAGGAATTGTATCTCTCGACAAATACATGGGAGAAACCACTTTCTTACCTAAAGTAAGTTGTACTCCTGACGGAGAACAGTACAAAGTTGCATACGATCTCTTTAACAAATCCAATCCTAGCAAGTTTTCACCACAACCTGTTGTCAGAATAAGGGGTGCTTCTAATTCACAAGGACCAACAGAAAGAGACAAAGGGTCAGAAATCGGATTCCTAACTGGGGCGCCAGAAAAACCTACAGAAACGTTCATTTCGCCAGACAAAGGTGCGCCAGGGAGTTTGGAGTGCATAATAGAACTCTTTGTAGCACCAGTATCCAACAGAAAAGGTTCTGACACACCTGATGTAATCACCTCAACGTATGGTCCACTCTGATCTACTGGAACTGAAACAACTCCCTCTCTTTGTCTTTGGCTGTCCTAGCAATCATTATTCTCCAAATACTCATCTTCTGTATAGTAATCATCAACGTAGTATTGAGCTGTTCTGTCTGATACTTTATTTTGCTGATCAAACCTGTTCATAGAGTTTTGTGGTGGAAGTGGACGTGCGTTCTGAGGGGCGTTTCCACGCCCTCTACCTCTAGGTGCTTGCTGACTGCCACGACCTCTAACACCAGATACTCCATTTGCACGTTGTAATAGAATAGGACAATTATACTTGAAATGACCCTCTTGTCTGCAATATGAACACTGGTTGGGGCCTACAGGTACACGTGGTTGAGTATACTCGACTCTTTGCGAGTTTCTCTGATATTGTCGAGGCTGCTGAAAAGTATTTTCGTAGTGATTCTGGCTACCATTATTCTGATTACCACCACCACGTGGCGGATAGGCTTGCTGTAGCAAAACCTTCGTTTTTAGTTCTTTAGTTTTCTTTTCTACTCTATCTTTCTCGTCTTTGTCTCGTTTTTCGGAATACTGTGCTGTAGCTAATATCTGTGCCGAAGACGAGACTGCCCAAGAACTTTCCGAGTCCTTTAACTTTTTACACAATTCTGGAAGCAGATTGTGCACGAATTTATCGATGAACAATCTCTGACCACCTTCTGTGGTCATATCTTGACCGCTGTGGTCGACAAATGTTTCTTCAAATCTGGTGAAGAAATCTGAAACAGTTTCTTCTTTCTTCTGCTTGCATGCAGATAACTTATCCCAATTTACACGTATTGCAGGCATTATCGTTTTCATATAATCAATTATTTTACCAGGCAGTTCTGTTATCAAAGGTTCAGGCTTAGCGCCACCTACTTGTAGGGCATCTGTCGCAGTAATGTTAGCCCATGAGTCACATAATTCCTGATCATGATCCGTGTGACGAATCTTTCCCCATAAAGGCTGTGGAACAACGTTCCCAAATAGCATATCGATATCGGCTAAATTAATTATACATGATCCAGCAGTTTGCGACAACTCTTTGTAATACCCTGCAGGATTTTTACGCGGATCAGGTAACGTTTGTTTAAGTGCTAAAACTTCAGCTCGCTTCCATGGGACATGTACCCATACACGCTGAAAGTGTGGCAGGATAGGTGGGACAGCAGTCGTGTCACCCTCTCTCCATTGTGGGGGAACTTATCTCATAGGGTATTGTCGCGCCTTTTTCCTACTGGATGTACTAGAATTCAGATGGTGACCCAGAACTGCTTCCCTTACTCCGATATGATAATAACATTTCAACTGCTTTTCCACATCTGGACCTACAATCATACCCTCTCCGAACTTAAACCGTACACGACACATCTCTTGCGGGATGTATTCCAGATCATTGTCTTCTAAATCCTCGCAAAGAAAAACACACATCTGTTCGAAAACATATCTCTGTGTCGCTGCTTCCCATTGATGAAAGACTTCCATGACAGACTGTACATCATATTTTACAGTGTCCAAGACCCATTTCCGTGCTAAACTATTCAGTGAATCTCTCTCTTGATAATCAGGCAGTCGACTTCACAACTGTCTTCTTCCCATGTTAGGGGTCGTAGTAGGCGACCCGAAAATAGGTAAAAGAAGTTTAGTAACAGTGCTGGCCATTTTCTGCCGAATGGAAGGTGAAACTGAAGGAAGAACGGATGGAAAAACGGGGTGAGATAAAGCAGGGGCAGAGATAGCAGTAGAGGTATCAGGGGAAATAGAAGGAGCACTAGGCAAAATCGTAGAGGGAGCATTAGGAGACGTAAAAAGTACAGTAGGCAAAATCGTAGAAAACACAGGTGAAACAGAGGTGGTCGGTGGGCCTGGAGGAGGCTGCACCAAAGGAGTAGGAGCCAGCTGAGGAACAGCTGGAGGGTGCTGTGGAGGAACAAGAGGCGTAGTTTGCGCAACTAAAGGTTGCGGGGGTGCCGTGGCATTTTGAGCATAGGGGGGTGGCGAATTTAGTAAATGCGACATTAATGGGTCTTTTTCACGCTCTTTTGCTGCCTCTTGCTGAAGAGACGGCAAAACTGGATAACATTTATCTATTGCCATTTTACGTTGCCTATGCAACTGCTCACTCATCTGCTCTTCTTCATTATCTTTAAACTGTATAGCAGCTTGCATTACTGAGAGTCCCTCTTCTCTCTTATTTTTCTTAGCTAATTTGATTTCTTTTTGTTTGGCTTCTTTACGCCATAAGCGGAAAGAGTCAAACATCGCCAGCCGGGCTTTCTTTTTGAAGAGTTTAACTTCAAGGTTGTCTAAGATTTCGGAATCAAAACTACCATATTGGGGTCATTTTAGAACACCATCTTTCCTGGTGTATTTAATCCACACTTCGTTGTAGGTGATGGGGCCTACCCCATGTTTCACGTATAGCTCGTAAGTTGGAGTTCCAACTGGAGAAACCGGACATGAGTCCTCCAATCGGGAGTCCCTATTATTATAACCAAGACAAAACAAATTTCCAAGTCTAAGACTAGGCATCTTCGCTCTCTAGTCTAGTTCCAAACTTCAAAGGATTATCGATTACGATATTTCTCGTGAATACACGAGTCCTTCGGTTTTGGTGCTTGCAAGTACCAACACAAAACTTTTTATCCCAAGGATACCAAAACTAAGATCAACTAAGGACTGGGAGACGCTCCACTTATACTTAACTGAAAATATCGATGACGTCACCAGAAGACTCGTCTTAGTGTTTCGCTCTACCAAACTTCAAGGGTCCAAATCAGGGCGATAGCCAGGGCAGCAGTCCTTGTAGCCGTCGGGAAGCGGGGAACCTCGCAGCAAAGACCTTCGGACCACGTCGACATGCAGGGGTCGATGAGGTGGTTGGCCGTCCTCCGGAATTTTCACACGAAGCTCCTCACGATCCTCTGGCTGACTGGTACCACTGGAATCGCCACACGTTGGGCGCCAGCTGAGGTACTGGGTTTTTCAGAACCGGCACAGACACCGGTAACCCAGCGGTGTCAGGGTACACCCAGAGACCTCGGGTTCTTCCTGATCCAGACCACAGAAACTCAGAGTCTTCTAGGTGAAGTCAAAGATTAGTTTATAGGCTGCAACCAAGGTAACAAGTGTCCTAGAAGTACAACGCGGGGAAGTATGTTCTCAGGAGACTGCTCGAATTTACAAAGTCAGGCTTCTCTTCTTATACACAATTTTAAGCTTCAGGCAAAACATTCTTGGTTGTAAAGTAAATCGTTAACATATTTCAAATACAAAGAAAAAGCAGAGTCATGATGACATGTCCATATTTCACTTCGTGCTGCCTACAACAAATCACCTGGCAAGGCCCAACATTTCATCAGATATCGG
This sequence comes from Lissotriton helveticus, assembly GCF_964261635.1. Taxonomy (NCBI): domain Eukaryota; kingdom Metazoa; phylum Chordata; class Amphibia; order Caudata; family Salamandridae; genus Lissotriton; species Lissotriton helveticus. The sequence goes on along the minus strand of NC_136067.1, from coordinate 163,261,144 downwards.
TGGACCCCCAATAAAACAGGCACCTCCCCATCATAAAGTAAGTGAAGCAAAAGGGAAAAGACAGATGTGAGCAAGATACGGCAGGTGTGCGCGCTGAAATGGTTTTATGGCTTGTTGAGCCTAGATGCTATCTTGCTCGGCCACTGGGAGGGGAACTGACCTAACGAGTTCGGCCTGGGGCAATGGTTCCAACTTGCACAGGTCATGGAAAAGTCGATTAAGGAGTATGTGTCCTTGTGGAATTGAATTCAATTGGATTAAGGCCTATGTAAAGGGCAACACATAAATGGAAGCCAAGGGTTCAGAACGCAAATGACGATTTCGAAGTGAAATCGTCACTCGAATATGCTGAAAATATATGTACATGATGTACTCGTCATTCTCGGTCTTTTGATACCAAATTCGTCATGTTTCGACGAAGTTTTAATTCTCGAGTCCAGAACGATTACACGAATCCAGATTTTCAGAACCACACTGGATCCAGTCTCCAAGCCCGTATCTGCCTGTTCCTCGCCGCTTTCAGGAGGACCTGGGTTCTCAGTTCCCCTGCTGATCAGCGGCACCACCTGTATTGCGATTCGTCGTTCTAATTGTGCTTCCTCCTGTGGAGACGCCAGGATCTCGGTCCCGTTCTTCTGGAGTCTCGAGCGAGGTCCTCGTCGCCGCCCTCTGTCGGATCCGCTCTTGCGCTGCTCCGCCGCGTCGGTCTATCCAGTCAGATGCCTCCTGGGGAGTCCTGAAGAATTCAGTGCCCTCCATTGTGGTCAACCTCCGCGTGGCCGGATACTGTGTCACGTATTTGTAGTCCAGCTGACATAGTCTCTGTTTCACATCTCGGTACGATCCCCTTCTGCGCTGCACCTCACGGGAGAAGTCTGGGAAGATGCGCACTATGGAGTTGTGCACTTGGATGTCGCCCTTGAGCCGCGCCTGAGTTTAGGGTGTGATCTCGGTCCTTGTAGTGGAGGAGTTTCGCTATCACCACTCGTAGCGGGGCGCCTGGTGTGGGCGGCTTAGCCGGGAGGGGAGGTGCCCTCTCCAGGACAAAGAAATTCGATAGGCCGTTCGGCGCCACTTCGTCCCTGAGCCATTTTTCAATATAGTCTGCCATGTTGCGCCCTTCAATTTTCTCTGGTAGGCCCACTATTCGCAGGTTGCTTCTGTGTTATCGGTTTTCAGCGTCCTCTGCCCTTTCTTCCAGCGTTCACACTTGGTTTCCAGCACGGTCATTCGGTTTTGCATATCTGTGACCGCCGGGACAGTCTCAGCCAATGTTCTTTTGTTTGTCGTGACCCGGTCCCCTAGTTTCTTATGGTCCTCCCGGAGCAATCCCAGGTCCAGGCTGACAGAATCATTTTTCCCTTCCAGGCGTTTGCTGGAGGTGGTGATAGTTTGCAGTATGTCCTGTAGCGTAGGATCTGTTGGGTGGTCCATCCTTGTTGCAGACTTCTCGGCCTCGTCTGGGGGTCTGCCTGTCGCAAGATCCTCCTTCTCCTTCCGTTTCAGAGTCTTCCCCATGGTGTCCTCCCGCCCCACGATGTTCCCGGCGCTACACGTGCTCATGGGGTATCGTCAGCCTCCGTCGCAAACTGGGCTCTGTCTGCAGGCAACCCCCAGAGTGTGCCAGCCGTCCAAGTCCTGGGGGCCCTCCTGGCATCACCGTCGCCCAGAGCACGCCGTCTTGGGCGTGTCAGCGCCTAGTGCAGTCCAGCCCCGTTGCTCCTTTGCCCCTTCCTTTCTTGGGGGCTGCTCTCAGGGCTTTCCGGGTCTACTCCCAGTGTCACCTTCCCCACTCTCTTCGGGGTTCAGGTTAATGCCCCGTGTGGTCATCCAGCGCCTCTGCTTTATGTGCGTGCACCCCTTGGACTGTGTGGGTGATGGGGTCAGTCTATTGCAGAGGGTCCCGCCTCCTCAACTTCAGGGCGCTTTTCCCTGTGCTCGTCCAAGCGCCGGCAGCTCAGGCCGCGCAGTCGTCTCCGCCGTTGTACGCTGCCGGTGTGTCTGAGACTGGCAAGAGTGCACACGCTCTTCCTGTACTAGCGGTCAGTGATTTCAAGGCCAGAGGGGAAAACACGTCAATCCTTCTCGCTGGCCCCTTGTACTGCTTCCGTGACCTTAAGTGCCCACTGGGCGCCGCTGTCCAGGCCGCGCTCAGTGGCGTGCTCGCTGTGTTTGCTCCTCAGCGGCCGTCCTCCGTCAGCTGTACTTCCCGGATTTTTAGGCTCTATGTTGGATCCTGCATGAAGGCTGGAGGGAAGTCTCCATAGGTCTTTGGCCGCGCTCCGGTGCCCCTGCAATCGCCGACGTCCCGGCGTGCCGCCATTTTGCCCGTTCCTGGGCGCTGCAAACAATGCGTGTCCTTTCCCTCAACCAGCTCCCGGGGGGGGGGGGGGGTCCCACCCGCTGGTAGCTTTATGCTGGCGCCGGGCTTATTTATTTATTTATTTGTGGGTTTGTATCGCGCTAGGATCACTCCCGAAGGAGTATCTCCGCGCCTTTGGCGGCCTTATTGCAAATAAATAGTGCTGGCAGTGTGACATATTAGTTTTGAAATAAAAAGGTTTTTAACTGTCTCCTGAAGGGGAAATGCTCCTTACAGAGTCTCAAGGAAAGTGGGAGGGTATTCCACAGCGTTGGACCAGCAACAGACAGTGCTCTATCGCCTTGTCTTGCCTTTTTTGCTCTGGGAACCCGCAGCAAGGCCTGTTCACTGGATCTCAGGGATCGCGAGGGTACATAGAGAGAGAATTTATTAGACAGATACATAGGGCCTTTCCTCTGAAGACACTTGTGTATGATACAACATGCCTTAAACTTCACCCTCTGTTTGATGGAGAGCCAATGCAGGGTGGTCAGAAGGGGTTTAGAGGGGGTTCGGGGGGGCTGATTGAGAACAAGGCGAGCCGCGGTGTTTTGGACTACCTGCAATCTAGAGATTACTCCCTCGTTAGCTGAAAGGAGCAACCCATTGCAGTAGTCTAAGCGACTCAGCACTAAGGCCTGTACTAGGGTTTTCCTGGTTGAATCAGGAAGCAGAGGGAATACTTTCCGCAACATCCCAATAATGTGGAAACAAGACCCCACCACTTGGTTGGCATGTTGCTTAAGAGAAAGTTCCTGGTCAAGGCGAACACCTAGGTTCTTAACCACCTGCTTGGGCTCTGGGACTGGGCCGAGATCTTGCGGCCACCAGTCAGGGGACCACAGGAGTTTGGCTTCGCCGAACAGCATCACCTCCGTTTTAGCAACATTACATTGCAGGAGGTTAGATGCCATCCAGTGGGCCACTGCCTTCATCCCCAGGGAAAAGGAATTCCTGACCTCATCCGTGAGGGATTTGAAAGGATAGAGGAGTTGGGTATCATCCGCATATGACACAGGGATAAACCCATGGGATCTCATGATGTTCGCTAGGGGGGCCACATAGATGTTAAAAAGGGTAGGGCTTAAACAAGAGCCCTGTGGCACCCCCTTCGAGATTCCCAACTCCTCTGACCGATAAGCACCCAAGGTGACTGTTTGGGTGCGATCTGTCAAGAAACTCCTCAACCAGGCCAGAGCCCTGTCTTCCAAGCCGCTGTTAACAAGCCTGGAGGTCATGATCTCATGTGACACAGTGTCAAACGCCGCAGACAGATCCAACAGAACCAGGATAACAGAATGGCCTTTATCCTGGAACATGTGTAGATCGTCTGCGACTGACAGCAAGGTGGTCTCGGTGCTGTGTCTTGGCCTGAAACCCGATTGGGAGGGGTCCAGTCCATTTGTCTCTTCGATGTATTTTGACAAGTGTCTATTGACAAATTTCTCTATAATTTTGCCCATAAAGGGGAGAAGAGAGATAGGTCTTAAGTTGGTGAATTCAGTCCAGGGAATAGCGGTATTCTTCCTCAATGGTCTCACTAGCGCCCTTTTCCAGTCTCTCGGGACTTCTCCGGTACTAAGAGATAGATTGATTAGCTGTTGAATTCCTGGGCCAAGGACTTCTGTCAGCATAGGCATAATGCGGGCTGGGATGGTATCCTGAGGGCTGCCACTCTTGATCTGAGTGATTAATGCAGTAACCTCTTCTAAAGAAATAGGGGGGAAGTTTTTAAGGCAGTCGGAGTTTGGTTTCTGTTGTGTATTGTTGTGGGAAAGGTTTATTTCAGCTACCTCGCTAGCCTTCGAGGCTACTATCTTTTCATAGATTGTATCAATCTAAGAGTGGACCCGGCAATCCTTCCCCTGAGCCACTCGGGCTCGTCAGCGCTCACTGGGCGCCGCCATCTTGGCTGTGCACCCGGGTGCGCTCACCTTTTCTGCCCGATCCGGGCCGCTCTAGAGGCTCGCTTCACCTCCGATCAATCCCATCTGTGCTGGCCGTTGTGGGGATGCCTTGTGGGGGTTCAGGCCCCTTGCAGGGCGTCAGGATGGCTGCGGATGGCGGTCGGCCGACGGGAGCTCCCAAGCAGTGCTGATCACTCCATCGGCGCCAGGCCACGCCCCCCATGATGATCACCTTCCTTATCAACTTTTTGATTACCATGTCCCCAATCTAACTGTTGGCCACTTTGTTTGCCAGACTGGATATAATGCTCACCGAATTTCTATGGAAATCCAAAAAAACAAGAATTGCACTAAACAAACTAAGTCTCTCAAAGATACTTGGAGGTCTAAATCTCCGCAAGTATAGAATATACCAAAATGCATTCTTAGCGAGACAGAGGTGTTTCTGGTTGTCCCCATCTATGGCCACATCTCCGACCTGGCTTTCCATTGAAATCAATTTTGCTAAGCCACTCTCCTTCATTTCACTTTTACCACTAAGAAAATAAAATCGGAAACCTTCTTCAAATGGGCTCCTCCCTCTTTGAGTCATTGTAACATAATGATTACCTGAAATGCAATGACAGACTCTCTTTCTGGAGAAATGGGCACAAAAAGGCATCCTGTTAGTAGGGGACCAGGGATCTCCCTCCAAACGTATACCCTTTTCTCACCTCATATCCAAATTTGGACTCGAGGATATATGCTTTTACCACTTCCTAAAAATAAAAAACATCATTTTCAGACGTTACTTGGTATCGCTCTGTTACTCTTTCATTCTTTGGTCTGCTTGTTGGTGGGTTATTCATCGCTTATGGAATCAATTCTGCTGCTGCCCAGTGCCAGGACGCTCCTCCTGGAGTGGCCATGCGCTTTATAGGCAACACTTTTATTAATTTATTCATACATCTCTGGGATTTCCCAACCTACCAAACTCTATGAAGACCTTTGCTAAGGGGGAAGACAGCTTCCAAACTAAACTCTAGCTTCACACCACAATCTCCTCTCTAACTAAATGAATACAGAACAATGGGGTGTTGCTTTTACACAATACAAACAATACACCTAATATGTCACTAAATTGGCATCCCACTTGGGCTAACCTCACTGCCAACAAGATTAAACACTCCTTAGTACAGTGTAGGTTTTGGACTGCGTATATGGCCCACTGGACCCCGCTAAACATTTTAAGCTAGGTTTTTCGCAACTCTTACACTTGCTAGAGCTGCAAGAAAGAGCCAGGTGACCTACAACATATGATACTCTACTGTGCCTTCTCGAAAACATTTTGGTCGGAACTCTGCCAAACCATCTTGCAAATTCTACAAATAAACTAGACCCCTAACCTACACTCTATTGCTCTTGGCATCCTCCACTCTGATACAACTCTAGACTGGACAAGAAATATCGCATTTTATGTAATATCCTTGTCTCAACCAGTCTTAAAGCCATTCTATCTGATTGGAAAGACCTTGCCAAACTTTTGGTCCATGCTAAGTGGGAATGGGTTCAATTTAACAGGGGAGCAGATAGCTCTCTAAACTCTTACTTAAAGTCCCCATCGATGAAAAAACAAAAAATCTGGTCTCAACTGGACACATCCATCACCAACATAACTCCACCTCAGATTCAACCCCTACACCTAACCTCTCACTTAACCCCAATTTCAAATACAACCTCACCCCCAGCATGCTATATTCCACTATTTCTTCCCTGCCTTCTTGCTGTCTCTCTTGTCTATCTTCCCACCTCTCCCTCTCTTTTCCTTCCCACACCTTGATACTACTCTGGGGTATTCCAACTGGTCTTTAATTTACCCTACCCTCATGACACTTTTTTCTCTTATCCATTATATAAGACATAAAATCCTATAGACCGATTCACAAAGGTAAAGTTAGACCAGAAGTCTAAATTAGACCACAAGTCTAACTTTATTACTTTTTGATATTCACAAAGGTAAGTTACGACTGGTAAATTTAGACTTATGGTCAGTGCTCTTAATGGGCCGGTACTCGCCGGTACTGAGTACTGGCACTTCTGAACTTTTTTGCGTCAGTACCGGCACTTCTCTGGAGCCAGGGAGAGTACCGGTACCCTGATCGACTGCACGGCTGGCTCAGGTTAGGTTTCTCGTGCAGGGCAGAGGCCACTCTACTTCCCAGGAGCTTGTAATTAACTCGGCTGTAGCAGCCTTTTGCAGACTTGCTAGCGAAGATTCCTGCAGCGTCCAATTGAATGGGCCCAATTGGAGGGGGTTGAGAGGGCTTTTGTCACGCTGTGAATAACAGGACAGGGTCTAGACAGACCCTGCACTGTCGATCAGGTGCGCAGCAACCATTCGGGTGAAAGTGCCATCATGACTTTTATCTTGTGTAATGAGTTAATCTGTTTTTTTTTTTTTTACAGAAACACAGTTCTCGTGTTTTAATATGTGCTGCAACTGGTAAAGAAGTAATTATGTATGATCATATTTTGCCCTTAGCCCCGCCCCTAGCCACGCCCACTTGTCACACCTACTTGCCACACCTCTATTTTAAGAGTACCTGCACTTATGTTTCCCCATTTAAAGCACTGCTTATGGTCTAACCTTACCTTTGTGAATTGGAACCTGAGTATAATACCATAAAATGTTATTGCTATGTTACGTCACTTCGATCCCAAGATGCGTGAACTTTAATGGAAATGGCGATTTACCCTATTTCAACTCTGTTACCCCATTATGCAACTGTTACTCTCTATCCTGTACTATGTCTATAATTCTTGTCTTTACATAACAATTATTCTGAAAAGAGAATCAAATAGAAAAAACATTTAGGAGGTCATTTTGGAGCCAGGCTCGCACTTGAGCTAGGCAAGTGTATTATTATATGTCTTTGTTGCTTGTGTTTCTTTATGTTTGGAATCATTGGGTGACTTAAACTATTGAATGTGACAAAATATGATAATTTTCTGTAGTTTTGAGATTCCGTCATGGCAATGAAAGCACTCCCTGTGCGGTGGAATGATCCACAGAATGGCTAATAATTTGCTGAGAAATAAATACTTCTCGGAAGCTCCAAGTATAGTTTAGAAAAGTAACAACAGTAGGTCTTTCCAGACAGCACAAGTTGTCTGTTGCTAGACCTAACAAGCCCGAGAGAGCATATATTTGAATTGCAATATAATGTAAAACGACACAAAGGCCCTCATTACAAGTGGACTGGAGCCGGATCGCCCTGGGCAGTGGGGGGACTGCTCCGGGTTATTTCATCTTGTCCAGTGTCTCTGGACCCAGAAGAACTAGCCCTGCAAATACCAGACTCGGAAACCCCAGGCCCAGAGAGACACCACACACTGAGCCGTATGTGGTGCTGCATGCAGCTTCTGTGCACATCCTCCTCCCACCCCAAGCTCTCCCCTCACCTGCTGTATCTTTTAGACTTCCATCCATATAACAGACCACAAAATAGCCCACTTATCAACTGTTCCAAAAGGTCCACACAGGCAATATTGGGCCTGTTATATTCCCCTATGGATAAGTGCACGAAATGGGGCCATGTATTCCCAGATCCTTGTCAGATTCCTTATTTCGGCAAATGCAACTTGTAAGCCCTGTATTTTGGTGCAGGAATATCAGCTGAAATCGATAAGCCCGACCCTGTTATCCTCGTAACACAAAATGGGGTCCTCATAATGAGGACCTGAGAGGCATGAAGAACATGCACAATTTAAAGTGGAATAAAGTATATTCAATGTAATTGCATGAAATAGTTATGGGAGCAGCCTATTTAGTTTTGTGGTTTGTGATTTTATATCTAAATTGCATGTTGAAATAAATTCTCATGTTTTTTTCTCTTTTTTCCTATTTTATTTCTCATGCCCAAAATGACCCTGTGCTCAGTGAGCTTCGGACTAAAAGCCAAAAAAAGTGTCATCCACCCACGATCTGCTTCGAGTAACAGAACAAGATTTTCCCTGTCGTCTGAAAAGTCCTACGGCAATGGCTACAATATGTCACCCATGGACAGCAGGCGTGCATCCATCTCAAAGCCAAAGGAGAGGGACCCAACCCATTCCCTGGTGAACGATGACATTGAGAAGAGAGTCCATGTGAATAAGGACGGTAGCCTGTCAGTGGAGATGAAAGTTCGCTTCCGCTTATTAAACGATGAGTCTCTCCAGTGGTCCACGCAGATCAAAAAGTCCAGGACACACAACAAGCAGAATGGTGAGCAGCAATTCGTGTATGAAGAAGAAGAAGATAGGATGGAATGCAGGGAGGCCACCAACTCCAGGGTGCTTTCAGAGACTGACGAGTCCTTCTACCCGTGCGACGCCGACTCGTACAGTTCCAAACACAATGAGGCAGATGATGATGACCTATACTGCCACAACTGTGGTAAACAGTGCCAGGATTATGACATTTGGAAGAATCCAATGCTTGCGTCTTGTGATGGTGAGGCTTGCGTGAGGACCGCATGGCAAGCTCGGTCCTCAGGCTCCAGTGTTTCTTCACACCGAAGAATGATGTGCAAGCAGAAGACCTCCATCGACAGCATCCGCACCACTTCCAGTGAGGAGTACACAGAACGCTTTGTGCAGGAATCATCGTGTTACTCTGAGGTTGTAGAGAATGGTGACTCTCGAGTGGGGCACTGCACTGTCAGTCACTGCAGGAACCAAAGTGGTTTGTCCACTGCCACTTCTAGTGGTGGACCAATACATAGGAAAGTTGGGTTACATGGAGATAGAAACAAACAGGGTTCATCAGCAAGTATAGCTTCAAATGTGGTCTCGAACAAGAGTCTAGATGCTCAAGTTGCAGTTGAATTAACCCACCAAAAGTCGGATTCAGATTACAATACTAGCAGTCTTGAGAGGGTAGAGCCATCTTCAGCCAATCAATCAAAAAGAAGAACTAACCTAACTAATCATGACAGACAGGACAGCAATATGTCTGAGGCATCTCAAAGTTCCCGAAACAATAAGAGAAACATTTGTAAAAAGGATGGGGCCCATTCTCAAGGTCACTCTTCTAGCCACAGCCTTGATAAAACAGATGTGGAGGCCCCAAGGTCAGCAAACAGCCTTAGCTGTGCAGGGCGAGGATGTTCTGATTGCAACAAGTGCTGCAGAATGAAAACAGAAAGCACTACCACGTCTGTTCACAATTACAATGACATCAACAAGGCTGGAGATGAGGAGGAAAAACGAAGCAGTAAAAGCATACTTTCCTCAGTATCAACACGGACAATGAAGAGCAAATCTGAGCAATTGTCCATAGAGGGACCTATCAATGCAAAGGATCGAGACATGCAGGAGAATGAGTGTGACAAAATATGCCCAGATGAATATTCTGGAGTCCTTCAAAGACCATTGTGTCAGAACCAAAAAACACCTCCTGAATCAAACCCAAGACTATCTGCTGATTCAAATAAGCATTCAGAGGTAGTGGATGCGAGTAGAGCATCCTCACCTATCATTAACATGGGCAATAGGAGTCCACAAAGTGAAATTTCAAATAGTAAGCAACATGGAGACAGGATGAAGTTTTCATCTGGAACAAATCTGTTTGTGTCAAACTTAAATGATGGTGAAGAGAACACAGATGTCAGTTTTGGATCCCTCGTGTCAAATCTTTCGGGTAAATCATTCTCTTCTTGCTCAAAATGTAATTGTGTCAGCAATCCAGGTGTTGATAGGCCTCAAAGCACCAGCTCTGGAGTGTCTTCGAACTCAGAAATTAAAAATGAGGTTGTGGATAGAGGTAGCATAAGTGGAGATACTTTGTCGAAATCCAGCATCATCAGCGATTCAGATCAGGGAAAGCAAAAAAAGTTGGCCGAAAGGTTTGACACAGAAAAATGTAAAAGAGGCTCTGGATCTGAAACTGCCTGCTCACCCATATCACACTGCCCATCTCCACCAAAAGGAAACCGAAGTGGCAGCAAACCGAGGCTTGCAAAATTAAAGCTTTCTTCTGCTAGCAGCACAGACTTTGGGTCGGTAGAGAATATGGAAGATAGAAGGGAAACCCTTGAAAACTCTGGGCCATCTACTTCGGCATCTAAGCCAATCATCTCGAAGGAAAAACCTCACAGTGACCAAAACACAGCCACTACTGAAAAGGACGATATCAGCATTGATCAAGAGGTGAGCCCAAGCAGACAAAAAAGTAGTACAAGCTCTTCTAAAAAGAAGGGCAAATTAGAGATGGAGGACACTAGTGCTCTGACAGTTGAGGGCAGTGGCATGACGCCTTCTGCACTTCCAAATATCACATCAGAAGAAGTTGTTCATGCGTGGTTGAAAAACATCCCAGCAGAAACAATTGTTGTTGAATATGAGGCAGAGCATCAACACATAGAAGAAAAAGTCACCAAAACGTTGAACAATAGTCAAGTAACCGTAACAACAAAGGGAATACTTGGTGAAGAGGCTGATAATAAAAACAGTGAATTCATGATGAAAGAGACATTAAGCTTTGGAACATCTACAACTGATGCTGACACGGAAAAAACTGAAGATATTAGAACTGAGGAAAATGATAGCAATGTTTTGTTGGAAGGAGAGAAAAGGAACCAGGATGAGGCCAATATTACAGAATTTCCTACATGTAGACATAGCAGTAGAAAAGATTTGCCTAGCAATGTCCATGCCTCTGTACAGATAATGAAGGCATTGTTGAGGCCATCGAATGCACAAGCAATTGACAGATCACATAGTTTGCCTGAAGTATCACCTACTATAGGTAGAAAACTCAGTAACTCAGCAACAGTTCTGATCAAATGTCTTGCTGGTCTTAAACTTCTTGATGAAGAGCCAGAAGACCCCATCGGCAAGTCGGGAGGTCGGTGCAACAGCCGATATAAAGACCTGGTCAATATTTTCCAGGCCCTTTGGGTAGACGGTTCCATCAATATAGAAGAGCAAGAACTGGATAAACTAACAAAGGACAAGCCTGGTATGACCACACAATCACAGAAGAACTGCTCACGAGATGCCGAGCCGACTCCTGCCTCCTCTTCTGGAGTGGATGTCAACAGTGGCTCTGGAGGATCTGGCGACGGTAGTGTGGCTGGTACTGCAGATGGCACACTAGCATCAGAGAAAACAGGTAAAAGTAAAACAAATGTTCCAGCCCCAAGTGCAGAGAATATGTTTACACCTCAGATGGAGCCTGTGTCAACTACCTTTGAGGCCCATGGTGATAAAGAGCAGTGTGAGAGACCTTCATCTTCTTCCTCAATAGATAACGAAAAAGAAGAAAAACAATCCATGGAAAACTCTTCCAAGGCAACATCACCAAACACTGAAGCAAATAAAATCCTCCAAAGTAAGGAACAGTGCAGAGACTGTAGCGTAGATGATAATGATGTAGATGAAAACATGAATACAAGCAAATTAGGAGAGAGCAATATCGATCTTGATGAAGAAAATATTGAAAAAGACATCCCTACTCCATTGGATATAGAAGAGACTGTAAATGAAGAAAATATTGAAAAAGACATCCCTACTCCATTGGATATAGAAGAGACTGTAGATTGTGAAAAAGAAGAACCAATGTTTATGTCTAAAAATGACGATAGCACTGTTGATCCTGTAAATCCTGGCAGCAGTGATGAGAAAGAGTCTGATCCAAATGCACCGAAGTCGCAGGGTACTACAGAGACCAATTCTCAGAGTGACTGCCAGTCTACAGTATACTTCATTTCAGAATCTAATGAGATGAATGAATCCTTTGTGAAGAAGCAATCATTCGTCACTGACCCTGTGTGGGTACTAAAATTGTTAAAGAAAATTGAGAAAGAATTCATGACTCATTACGTTGATGCCATGAATGAATTCAAAATAAGATGGAATCTTGAGGACAATGATAGCCTTGATGGAATGATCGCAGAGCTTAAAGGTGAGGTTGAGAAGAGAATACAGAAGAGTGTTGAAAATGAAGTTGCCAAAATTCAAACCAGGGCGGGAAATAAAGTCCCCAAACCTCCCAATGAAACATTGAGGCAGAGGCCTACACAGCAAGTACAGCAAAGGAGAAAACGCTTGCAAACTATGCGCAAAAAATCTGCATTCAATGAGCTGATTATGGAACAAAACAAGCAAGCAGTATCAAAAGACATTTCATTGGAGACCGATGAAGAAGATCTCACATTCAGTGCATCGCTGGCAGATGAGTTAAATGCAGATGATGAGTACTGTCCATGTGAAACCTGCATACGGAAAAAGCTGGCTATGAGACCACTTAAAGGCAATACAGTATCAGCCAGTGCCCCAATTGTTCGAGCATTCGACTTGCGGGAAATTCTGCGGATGCAAAAAAAGCCCAATGAAACAAGCCCAGCTTGTCCATGCAGTCCAAGACAAGAGGTTCAAGAGAGCTCAGCAATCCAAAATGGACTTTCAGATGAAACTGTGATTGAACCTAAACCAGCTACTCCAGTTACATCGAGTAGCTCTGATTCCAACAAGAATATAACAAGAGGGTCTTCTAAACAAGAGAATAATGACAGCTCAGAACAATATGGAACTAGTGGGTATGAAATTGATATGGGTTGTCACCTGCAATTAGATGAGAATAATATTTGTCACTCACACCCTGAAAACGCAAAAGAGGATCAGGATCAACAGGAAGAAGAAAACATGTTGATGGAAAACCACAAAGCTGAGGAAAACAATTCTGAACATGAAAGTATTTATGAACCTGTTGATTATGCAGAGGCTGTGGATGAGTTAAACGATGGTACTGAGAACCCAAACACTCCTGACAAGATTACAGATGAAGAGGTTCTGGCAGACAGTGAATTTTCTGACCCTTGTGTAGTTGATCATAAGGAAGAGAAAGAAAATGGCACTGGTGAACTCGGAGCATTAAGTGATGAATATTCTGAACTGTCTACATTAGAAGAGAGAAACGAGGATGAAGAGTTAGCTGAGAGTGAAGAGACAAAACATCAAATTCAGAAGCCTGATCTAGACTCAGAGTATAACAATGATGCTGACAAAAGCGTATCATCTGAACCTGTGCCTGAAACAGATTCTGTTTCAGCAGATGATATGGATGGGGATAACGCACAGGAAATAGATGATGAGCAAGTGCAGGAAATAGAAGATGATCAAGCCAAGGATGTGACTGAAGATCCAGCAAAGGACATGGGAGTGGCTAGAAATCCTTCAGAAGAAGTGAACAGATATACAGCAGAAGACCTTAGTGATGCTCTAGCAAGGGACATAAATGGAGTTCCAACAGAGACCGAAGATAGTGATCCAGGAGAGGAAACTGATGGTGATCCAGTTGCAGATGAGACTGAAGAAAAAGCAGAAGAAAAAGATGGATGTTTAGCAGGGGAGGCTGATGGTGGTCCCGCCGGAGATACTGGTGGATGTTTGGTGCAAAATGCCGATCAAGAGCCAGTAGAAGATAACGATAGCCTAGCAGAACGTGTTTCTGCACATCTAGCAGAGGAAGATAATATTGGTCTGGTAGAAGAAACCGATGACATTCCAGGAGAGGACATTGCTCGAAGTGCACCACAGGAAGAACATTGTGACATAGCAAATGAAATTGATGCTGGCCCATTAGAGGATCTGGACAGAGATCCAGCAGAAGAAGAAGATGAAGATCCATCAAAAGAATATAATGAAAGCCCTGCAAAAGAAAAGTATGGAGGTCCAGCAGAGGAGGAGAATGAGGATCAGGCAGAGACAATTTATACAAGGAGTTTAGAGCATATCACTGAAGTAGCGGAAGAAGTATATGAAATTCCATTAGAGCAAAATAATGGGGGTATAGCAGAAGATATTAATGAAGATATAATAGAGGAAGTAGATGAAAGTTCAACAGAGAACACGAACGGGGGTGCAGAAGAAGAAATTGATAGCAGGCCAACAGATGAAATGAATATAGGTCCAGCCTCTAACGGACTGAGCAAGGACCTGGAGAATACAAATGGCAAGGGTGGCCATGGTGACTCAGACAGCTCTAGCAGTAAACCTGCACAAATGTACCCCGACAGTTCCTTGGAGGAGGAGGACAGAGGCTCAGAATGTGCCAGTCCTGTGGCTGCAAAGAAGGACTCACTAAAGAAGGCTAATAAACCTAATGATAATAGCATTGAGCTAGATGATTTGGATTTCTAGAACCCTTATATAAAGAATGCCATAATGACATTCACTTGACATAGAACAATATTATAAATCGTACTCTATAATAATGCTCCTCAAAGTATTTTGTCTTTAAAATAGAGACTGGGCTATTTTTTTTAACTATTGAGTCATTCAAAAAAAGAATATAAGAACATATTCATTGTTATAGCTGGGAGGAATGGTAACTCTAAAACAGATGGTTGAACAATAAAAACAAGTTTTCATGTATTCAGTGTTTACTGTAAAGCACTCTGTAGATTCTCAGATATGAGAAACCAGATTTCTGTGCAGGCTGTTAAGGAGTTTTGAGAGCTGAGGTTAAGAGTGTGTATGGAAATTTGTTGGCTGAGGTTAAGGAAGGTTAGGGAGTACATCCGGCTGTGGTTAAGGATGATATCAGGCTGCGCTTAAGGGTGGCTATGAAGGTTTGCTGGCTGTAGTTAAAACAACAGAACGAGGCTAAGAGTCAGAATCTCAACTATTTACCTAACAGAGTCTAGGCATTGTAGCTTTCCCTGTACAATGTCCAAGGACTTTCTACTTTCTGGAAATGTACAAACATCTCCAAGAGTAAGCGTTAAATCTATGCATATAATAGCTATTCATGCAGACTCCTCCTCTACTAAGCTGAAACCAGGACTTAATGGAAAATCCACATTTAATTAATGTATTTATTTGTTTATTTAAATATTTATGTAGTGCAGACCTAGCCGCAAGGGTAAACGAATGCTTTATGTTCAACTGGAAAAAGGAACGTGTGACATACGTAGATTAGAAGGATACATCAGAGGATAAAGAGCACAAAATTACTTTGGTAAATACATTTTGAAGAGATAGGTTTTTAGGTTTTAGCGGATGAGCAGGAGACTCATGTTTAGTCTAATATGATCATGCACAGAGTTACACAGCCTGAGGGCGAGGCAGGAGAAAGCATGTTTGGAAGTTTTGGTCTTTTGAATTTTGAGGTCTCCAGGATTGGCGACTCTTGTTCCTGGCGTCTCAGTGACCTTTTTTGATATGAAGTTTATAGTTCAGGTAAGATGGTTGGGCGTTATATAACGCTTTATGATTTAAGCAGGTGATCTTGAAGTCAATTCTTGCTGGATAACAGGTTTGGTAGATATGTGCTACTGTAAATAAACACAATTGTATTTCTATTTATTTCTCTCCGCAGTTAAAATATTTTCTCTTCGCCCTCATGTTTTCCCTTCACTTTCTAATCTTGGAAACACACATACTCGTGCCTTTACATGTAGGAATCTCCACACCCCTATAGGCTTGTGGGTATGTTTACATGCCCACCCCTGACTCTTCCCACAGCCCTGCATGTAGTAATGCATTCCTATCTGAATGTCCACTATACCCTGAGTCCAAATGTCCTCAGGTGTTGATTCTGTGATTCAGCAACTCCGCATTAAAACTACTCATCATTTAAACTACAGTGTCTTTCAGTCTGGTGTCACAAACCAATTATCAGGTACAGGGTTAGAGAGTGGGGGACTTAAAACATTTTGGGGAATTCCTTGTTGTACCTATAAAATATTCATAATGGTTTTGTAATAAGAGCAGCTAAACAACTGAACAATTCTCATATTTCGCTTTAAGGGCCATATGTATGAATGTATTTTCCCATAGACACAGAATGGGTATAACACCCTTTGGTCATACGTTTTTTAATTTAATTGTCTGCTTTAGAGAAAACATTGTTATATTTTCAATCATGGCTTTGATGCCCACATGCCACATGCACATGATGAACTTGTGTACAGATGAGTAAGGAACTGGCAGAGTTTCAGCCGTCCATCTTTCCCCAGTCCTGTCAGCCAGAGGAAAGATTTAGGCTAATATGATGGGGACTGGGCGAGCAGGGCAACCTCATTCTCAGATATTATAGGTTTGGAACTTAGCTGGTAATCGTTTCAATAACTTATGCATTCTTATTAAAGTTTTTAGTAGGAAGAGGTGCTGCTGTCACCCAGCGCACATACACGCATTTAAAATAATGTGTGCTGTTTACAATTAAAATAAGACACAACCCACCACACGAGAAGTCGCTGCGTAATTCACTCCACTCTGGCAAATGAGAATCAGCCTGATAGAGCAAACAGGAGCGGTGGGGGATAAAACAATTGAACTGAAGTTCCTGTAGATGGGCGCTGACTTCTTAACAGACCTTGAGGAACCAGCACTTAGACCTGGAGTGATCGTTTCAATCGAGAAAGTGAGTGTAACAGAAGTGATGGGTTTCAAAAAGCTAACATTCCAAAATTCGGGGCAAATAGTCTTCTGCATTTCCTCCTGAAATGGTGCCCTTGATAAGACACCCATTTACGATTTTTGTTCCTTAAACGTAGGTTACTTTGCTTTTTTATGGGGGTTTTCTCTCTTTTAAAAACTGTCAGTGTTGGTTTTATAGTCAATAGAAGAGGTGAGAAATAGTATTGACTACAATACACCATTATCCCTCTCCCTCGCCCCCGGCCCCACCACACCCACAGTTGGCCTCTTGCTTTGGTGTCTCCTGACAGGATCTTGGTAGGATCCCAGGTACCTCCCATGGAGTTATCTCTACATGAATTGAGAAACTGTTTCATCCAGATAGGCGGGCAGGGGGCGTTGTAGTATTCCAAGAAGCCAGGTCTGTGGAATTTAATTTTTTATAGAAGGAAATCAATTTATTTTAATGAGCCCACAGCAGATCCTACTAGTTCCTCTCTGTGGTGCCACTTCTTCCAAGTCTACTTACAAGGCTTGCTTAGTGAATATCCCCTCTGTGCCTAAACATGCACTTCACATCCTGCAATTACTATCAGACTCCTCCCACATCGACGCCCTGTTTCTGACTGAAACTTGGTTACATTGGTTACTTGGGCCTGACATTTTCCGAGCCGTTCCCTCAGGGTTTGTCTTTCACAGAAAGGATCGGGTAAGCAAACGGGAAGGTTGAGTTGCTATTTCTAGTTCGGGCAGTATTATGCAGCTCAATAATATAAGAGCCAAAAAAGAAGAACAAGAGAACCCTACTCACTATGGAACCAGGGTGATTAAGTATTTTAAGAAAACAGCGGTTCCTGTGGAATTTTATACTTAATAATGATTAAAGAAGCAAAGCGAAATCGCATTAGCCAGGGGTTATAGGTGATGGCAGAGAAAAAGAAACACACAAACACTGATTATGTAGTTCAATAGTTGTATTAAGAAATCAATTGTAGAAAAATACTCAAAATTATACACATGAAAAAAAAAATATTCACAGTTGTGTAAAGTGTCCCAAGTGAAATATGAACCTAAAAAATATAAGTGAGGTTGTGTAACAATATTTTTACAAAGGTTTAAAAGACTTTGGATTCAGAAAGCGACCAAAACTCCAAATTTTACAAATACATAGCCCCTATACAATGATAGAGTGCAATTTCAATGGTTCGCTTTTTCTCATTGTCGACGGCGTTTCGACCCTATTCTGGGTGCAGTGTCTCTTCAGGACCTACAGTATTAGGGACATCTAGGGAAAGCAAAGGAATTTGTTATAGAATCTTAGTTGGCCCATGTACCAGCTCAAGTGCTGTATTCAGGATTGATATTTTGTTTTTCCTGAACGTGGAATTGCTGAGCTATTTATGGGGTGTGTGTAAGGATAAGTTACTTACCTGTAATCCTAGTTCTCTTCCAGGGGTATCCTCATCAAAGTCATAAGCACTGAATATTCCCGCCCATGTGCGGGACCCCGGAAACAATATAAAAATATATATGTAAAAAACACATATATCTCGCTCCACATATATGTATGTACATATATTATTTTTCTCACACCGATGCAGCTCCATAACTGAGGCTAAAACAATGTAAACACATATACATGCACTGCAATTAGTAAGGAAGTAAAAGAAAAACACATTAGGTCAAATAACCTTTGAACTTTGTGTTTTAATGAGTAGACCACTCATAAATCCTGAAAATTGCTTGTAAATAGACATTGTTAGCCCTCAGGCTGCATTGCAAAACAATAGCATAGAAAATGAAACCATTTTCAACAAAAAACTGGCACCGTGCCTTTAAGGCAGCCATGACCCCAGGCTTCCCATCATACCTTAGGGGTGACAGTTAGGTCAGTTGTTCTTTGCATAACCCTGAAGACAGGGCTCAACCACAAGATTGAAAAAGTACCAAATCTCATTTACCTGGGGAGGCGGATGGGTTGCTTATGACTTTGATGAGGATACCCCTGGAAGAGAACTAGGATTACAGGTAAGTAACTTATCCTTCTCTTCCAGGGGATCCTCATCAATAGTCATAAGCACTGAATAGAATAGCAAGCCCATCAACCACCTGCAGGTAAATGAGAAGTACATGACCCAACCAAGCAATAACAGCCAAATAACTCAGCTGTTAAACAGATTCCTCAGGGAGGCCTGGCCTGGGTCACCTGGGTATCTGCTCTCGTGTCAGAATCTAGACAGTAATGTCTGGTAAATGTATGGACAGACCTCCAGGTCGCCGCTTTACAAATCTCAGACATGGGCACATCATGTAGGTAAGCCGCCATGGCCGCTCTACCTCTAGTGGAATGCGCTTTAGGAGTAAAAACCAGAGGTTTCTGCGCCAATTGGTAAGCAAGTTTGATACACGAAACGATCCACCTGGAAATGGACCGTTTCGATGCTGCATGGCCCGTTCTGATCGATCCGTAGTTAACAAACAATTGATCAGAATGTCGGATAGACTTGGACCTGTCCAGATAGAACTTTAAAACCCTTTTCAGGTCCAAAGAGTGTAACGCCCTCTCAGCTGGAGTAGAGGGATTAGGAAAGAAAGTGGGTAAAGAGATAGACTGACATGAAAATCTGACACCACTTTCGGCAGGAAAGAAGGGTGCGTTCTGAGCACCACTCTGTTCAAATGAAAAACTGTATACGGTTCTTTAGTACATAGGGCCTGAATTTCGCTCACCCTACGGGCTGACGTAATCGCTACCAAAAAAGCCGCTTTCCAAGAAATATGCTGTAAAGTAGCTTTATGAATGGGCTCAAAAGGTGGGCCCATTAACTTTGATAGTACTAGGTTCAGCTCCCAGGGAGGAGAAGGAGGCCGTACAGGAGGGTAAACCTTTTTCAGACCTTGCAGGAAATCTTTTACTGCTGGCAACTGAAAAAAAGAGGTTTGTGAAGGTGATCGCCCATAAGCAGTTATAGCGGCTAAATGCACCTTAATGGAGTTAAACTTCAAACCTGCTTTAGCAAGGTATAACAAGTATGGAAGAACTGCTTCTTCCTGACTCTTCACCGGATTGTGACCATTCTGCACGCACCACATATAGAACCTCTTCCACTTGCATGCGTAAGAATGTCTCGTGGAAGGACGTCGTGCTTCTCTCAGAATGGACATGCAGTCTTGTGGCAGCCCTAGATGGCCGTACTGAATGACCTCAGGAGCCATGCTGCCAAGTTCAGTAACGGAAGGTTGGGATGGTGAATCCTCCCGTTCATCTTCGATAACAGGTCCGGCCTGCATGGAAGCCTCTTGTGAGGAGACACTGACAGGTGAAGGAGGTCCGTGTACCACCATTGCCTCGGCCAGTCGGGGGCAATCAGGATCATTGTTGTGCACGAGTGGCTCAGCTTGCTCACCACCTTCGGGATCAGGGGAAGGGGTGGAAAGGCGTACACAAATTCCCCTGACCAATCGATCAAAATAGCATTCCCCCTCGTTCCTGGTCGATAGAACCTTGAGGCGAAGCTTGGGCATTTGCTGTTTACGTCGTCCGCGAAGAGATCTATGGAAGGACGACCCCAAGACTGGAACACGTCGTCTAGCACTTCGTCGTTGAGAACCCAGTCTTCTCTGTCTTCGAAGTGCCGACTTAGTGCGTCCGCCCTCACGTTCTGCTCTCCTGGGAGGTGGACTGCTTGAACAGACAACTTGCGAGCCAGAAGCCAATGCCAGATGCCCTGAGCTTCTAGTGACAGAGTCCTTGAGCGGGTTCCTCCCTGCTTGTTTAAATAGTACATAGTGGTGGTGTTGTCCGTCTGTACTAGAACCACCTCTTTCTGAAGCGAGGGAAGGAAACGCTTTGAGAGCCAGGTGGACTGCTCTCAACTCCAGCAAGTTGATGTGGTAGGTGCTTTCCTTGGACGACCACAGACCCTGCACCTGAAGAGGACCCATGTGCGCCCCCCAGCCTTGCAATGACGCGTCTGTGATGATCGTTTGTGTAGGAGGAGATTGATGGAAGAGAACTCCCACTTGCATGTTCTGCTTCTTCGTCCACCACAGGATGGAAGATCGTTCTACCTCCGACCAAGTGATCTGATCGTCCCAGCGATCTGATTGCTGATCCCATTTGTCCTCCAGATCCTGCTGAAGAGGACGCATCCGAAGTCTGGCGTTCGGTACTAAGAATATGCAGGAAGCCATCGATCCTAAGAGGGAGGCTATCTTTCGCACTTTCTGAGTCCTGATGCGAAGAACTTGCTGGCACTTGAGTGCTATTGAAAACTGTCTCTCTTCCGAAGGAAACACTTTTCCTACCTCGGAGTCTATCAGAGCTCCTAGGAAGTGAATCTTCTGAGTGGGATGGGAGACCGACTTCTTGTCGTTGACATGCAGGCCTAGACGTTGACAAAGTTCTATGCATGTCTGGAATTGATTCCTTACATTGTCTGGAGTTGGACCTTTCAACAGCCAATCGTCTAAGTATGGGTATACGAAGACTCCCCTGCGGCGTAGAGCTGCTGCCACCACTGCGACACACTTTGTGAACACTCTGGGGGCCGACTTCAACCCAAACGGAAGGACTTTGAACTGGTAGTGAGAGGTCCCCACCCGGAACCGAAGGAAACTTCTGTGATCTGGTCGTATCGGGACATGAAAATATGCGTCCTGAAGGTCCACCGAACACATCCAATCCCCCTTCCTGAGATGTGGATATATTTGGTGAAGCGCCAACATGCGAAATTTTTCTTTTCGTACATGTAGATTGAGTGTTCTCAAGTCCAGAATAGGCCTGTATTCTGCCTTCTGGCCCTTTTTTCTGACCAGAAAATACCTCGAGTATACTCCTTTCCCCCTTTGAGCCACCGGTACACTCTCGATGGCTGATTTCTCGAGGAGTGTCGCTACTTCTTTCTTTCACATTTGTAGCTGGTGGCTTGACGTTGACATCGGAGGAACGGGTGGAGGTAGACGATGGAAACGTAGACAGTACCCATTCTGCAGCGTAGACAACACCCATTGATCTTTTGTAATGGCCTGCCACTCTGTCCTGTGATGCGCAATGCTTCCCCCCCACTGGAGTGGACAACGGCGCTGGGGGAAGTGAAGACTCATTGCTTCTGCTGAGACTTATTGAAGTTGTTGCCTTGTCGCTGATTTCCATTTCCTTTGGAATTGCGCTTGCCTTTGTATTGCGACTTTTGTTGGCCTTGCTGGTTCTGGCCCTTCTGCCAGTGAGGGGTTTGAACCCTCTGCTTCGAAGAGCCCTTGTTGTCCGAACGGAATTTCTTCCGGAATTCCTTTTTCTTTTCAAGCCCCACGTCTTTGAGGGTGTCTAACCCAGTCTTCATCCGCTGCATCTCCTCATCAGCACTCGCACCAAAGAGAGACGTGCCCGAAAAAGGAAGATTTAGAATTCTGGCTTGAGCCTCGGGTTTCAATGCCGTAAGGCGCAACCATGAGGATCTCCTCGCTGTGATTCCATGCGCATAACCATGCGCAGCCAACGTTGCCCCATCTGCCGCCGCTCCTATAATCTGATTGGAGACTTGACTGCCCTCCAACAGAACCTCCTCAAAGTCCTTTCTATCTTCCTGAGGAAGTTTTTCAGAAAACCTCTGAAGTGAGTCCCACAGAGATCTATCATATCTGCCGAGCAGCGCTTCCGCATTGGAGACCTTGAGGAAAGAAGCTGAGGTGTTACAGATTCTTCTCCCCCATGAGTCTTGCACCTTGCTGTCCTTATCCGGCGGTACCGTGGATGAGGATGCTACCGCATTGGATTTTCTTGCCGCCGCAATGATTACTGAATCAGGCGGGGGATCAGACTTGAGGAACAGAGGATCCTCATCAGGAGGACGATACTTCTTGAGAACCCTCGCTGGGACGGACTTCACCGTTGCCGGAGTCAGGAAGACTTCATTCACTGGGTCCATTATACCCGGGACCAACGGCAACAAAGGTTTGGGTGTCGTTCTGTGCTGTAGGGTTTCAAATATGACCGTCGTCTTGATCTGCGGAGCAGTCATAGGCACTCCTAGCTTCAGGGCTCCCCTGCCCAAGATGTCTTGGAACGAGAAAATATCCTCAGTTGGAGATATCCTCAAGCGTGGACTGTTTGTCAGGGTCGGAGAGTAATCCCTGTGAGATCGGGTCCTCGAAGAACTTGAAGAGCTACGGGTCCTCCTGGACCTAGATCTTCTACTTGAGCGCGTTCTAGAATGAGATCGGTCTCTGTGACGAGATCTTCTATTACTTGAGTGCCTAGAACGAGACCGTTCCTTGCGGCGGGTAGCCTGGTCTCGATACGCCTTCAGCCGATCTGCCGTCTCCTTGTCCTTGGCCCAGTGGTGAAGAGGTCTATACCACCTTGGGGAAAGACGAATAGGAGGAGATTTGTGTGTGGGATCCTTCACTGGTGAACGTGACCGTGGAGGCTGATCCGCTTGATCCTGTTGCGATCTTGCAGGGGACTTGGACCTCTCCCTATCCGAATCGCTGTTCTGTCCATCCGAAGATCTGCCACTGCGAGATGCTGAAGAGGATGAGGATAGGCTCATTAGAGATCTAGAGGAAGACCTCGACCGAGATCTCTCTTCTGCGACCCTCCTTCTCTTGGCAGGAGGATCCTGCACTGGAGATTGTCCCACCTCCGCAGCCGATGCTGATCCTGGAGAACCTTAGGACTTGAGACTGGTCCAATGGTTCACCCTCTTTCTCCTGCAGCACCTGCTTCAAAGGCGACCTCTCCTGTGACCTTGCAGGAGAGATGTTCACTGGCTGCGAAACGCTCCGTTCCCTGGATCTCCGCTGATCCATCGACGGTGGCTGTATCGACGCCGAGCGCCGAGCAAATAGACGCTCCCTCGTCGTCGACCGTGGTTTCCTCGACGCCGACCTCGGGTGGCGATGACTGTCCTTCGGCATAGAGTATCTCGCCGTTGAAGGCTGTCTACTCGACCACGACTGAGGCTGCTTCGACGCCGATCGCCGGTGCTCTGTCGGAGACGGGGTGTGCCTCGAGGTCGAATGCCGCTTGTCTGAATGCGACGGAGGCTGCCTCGACGTCGAACGCCATTGATCGGGCGTCGACGTGGGCTGCTTCGACGTCGATCGACTATGTGTCGACAGAGGCTCCCTCGACGCCGAACGACCATGACTAGTCGTCGACGGAGGATGTTTCGACGCCGAACGCGGGTGGCCAGGCGTCGACGGAGAATGCCTCGACGTCACAGCATGACGATGCTGTTTCGACGTCAGGTGGCTCGCCGTCGAACTCTTCTGCTTCGACGGTGACCTATCCCTCGACGCTGTCTGTAGCGGAGGTACCTTGGATGTTGACGCTGAAGACATCTTCGTCGCCGTCGACTGCTTCTCCAACGCCGATCTCGACGCCGAATGTGAACCAGTCTGGGCTTCTTTCGACGTCGACCGCGCCTTCCGACTTTTCTGCTTCTTGGGAGATCTTCCTCTCTCAGAAAGCCCATAAACACGAATCCTCTCACGTTCTTTCAGAGTTCTGGATGATAAAACCTGGCAGTGTTCACAGGTTTTCGAGGAATGAGAGTCTGGTAGGCACAGGATACACACTGAATGAGTGTCAGTCTTGGCCATCTTCCTTCCACATGAAGGGCATTTGTCAAAGAGTGAAGGCATCTCTGACAGAAAAATCACCTTTTTTAAGCCTAAACAAGGTAGCAGTAACACCCTAGGTCAAAAAGACGTCGAGTGAAAGCAAAAAATTGTAGGTAACAAGAATATTTTTTGACAAAAAGCCAAAAAGAAAGGGAGCTGTTTCACCAGGGTCCTGACTGAAGGAGCCGGAAAGAACAACTGACCTAACTGTCACCCCTGAGGCATGATGGGAAGCCTGGGGTCATGGCTGCCTTAAAGGCACGGTGCCAGTTTTTTGTTGAAAATGGTTTCATTTTCTATGCTATTGTTTTGCAATGCAGCCTGAGGGCTAACAATGTCTATTTACAAGCAATTTTCCGGATTTATGAGTGGTCTACTCATTAAAACACAAAGTTCAAATCTTATTTGACCTAATGTGTTTTTCTTTTACTTCCTTACTAATTGCAGTGCATGTATATGTGTTTACATTGTTTTAGCCTCAGTTATGGAGCTGCATTGGTGTGAGAAAAATAATATATGTACATACATATATGTGGAGCGAGATATATGTGTTTTTTACATATATATTTTTATATTGTTTCCGGGGTCCCGCACATGGGCGGGAATATTCAGTGCTTATGACTATTGATGAGGATCCCCTGGAAGAGAACCCGTGTTGTAGTGAAAGGAAGGTACTCACTAGGAAACCCAGCCGGGTTCTATGTGAGATGAAAAATAAATAAAATACAATACATAATTAGACAAGGCGTGAGAAAAGTAGGGAGCAAAATATAGGAGAACACGCTTATTCTATGTTAAAACCATGGTCACTTACTTCTAGTGAGGGCGTGGGCCTAGCAATCCAAAATAGGGTAGCTCAATGGCTGCTCTCTGTGCTTCGTGAAATGTATATTCAATCTATGGAGGGGTGAAAAATGTGAGGGTGCTTAGTGTTATATTAGCGAAGGATTTAGATTAAAAAGTTACTGCATTTTGTTTACAGTGTTTCTTGCCAGCAGTGGCTGATTCCCTTTTGTATGAGTGTGGGTGCTCCCTGGCAGTATTTCTCCGCAACTGTAAGGGTTTATTTCCTGTGAATTACAATCAGTAATGGTAATTATAATCCGTCTGGTTAAGTCGTTTTTGGGAAAATATCCCATGCGGTGACCCAGCGCCCTACATAATCTGGTTTACAGTTTAAAAGACCCATCCATACATTCGTTAAAAGTAGAGTGGCAGGGGGGCGTGGCTAGTGACCAGCCAAGATGGCCGCAGTCTGAAGGAGCTCTGTGACTAAAGAGCACTCCTCCACCGATCCGATCATTAATCCGGTATCACCGCAGTTGCTAAATTGAAGAACCGGAAGCGGCGACCCTTCCGGTACATGTCGATCCCTCCCGTGTCCCTGTGCGTGGTCAGACCGAGGAGCTACGCCGCTGATGAGACTGCGGCCTGGTTTGGCGCCAGAAGCCGGGGGCTATAGTAAGTGACGGGCCCGGCGGGAATAGAGTACCGCGGCAGGCACTGACTCCGGCGTGCAATACGCTGCCTGGAAAACAACGGCGGAAGCGCTCGCAGGATATCGGAGCACGGAGACGTCCCGCTCAACCCTGCCGACTGCTCAAACGGGGAGGAATATACGGCAGACGGTGCACCGGTTCTAAGGGCGGCCTCGGGGGCGGAGAACACTACAACGGTGAAGAAGGGAAGTACGCTGGCCACATAAGCTGGTGAAATCCGGCCCATTGCAGACCTGCAGTAACTCCACGTGGGTGAAACACCACTACGCACGAACTCTGCACTGTGAGCAATATTGAAGTGCACCAGCATTGCTGCGGCGAGAGGAGCCATAGTCGCGGTAGCCTTACCATTGATCCCCGGAGGGCAGGAGCTATACCGAGGCATAGACCACGCTGATTCCGCTCTACTAGCCCGGTGAGTGCGGGGGCTGACGATCCGATATAACAGTTGGTGGAAGATACTTTGCGCAACCCGACCGCCAGGCTACGTATTCTATCTTGCGGGTTTCAAAATGAGTGGCAGGGGGACAAGAGGCCACCAGGTCTCAAAATTGGATGAATTTGTTTATCATAAAGACAATGTAAGAGGGGAGGCGCCGCGAACGCCGCCCCAGCACACAGGTGATACGAATAACGCCGATAAGATCACTCTCCATGACGTCATGGCAAAGCTAAAATCAATGCAATCCTCTATGGGCACAATATCAACAGATGTCTCATTGATCAGAGCGGACTTTGCGAAAATGTCGGACCGTCTCGTAGAGGTGGAGAAGATAACTGCTGAGCTGGTGGGAGACACGACAGACCTGCAGCGTAGAGTCCAACGGCTAGAAAACGACAATGCCACACTGAGGGCCAAGCTGGACGACCAAGAAGGTCGCTCGAGACGTAATAACGTGCGCCTGATCGGTGTGCCAGAATCTGAAGGCGGTCCGGCCCTCGACTTATACGTCGAAGACCTTATACATAACCAGCTCAAACCCATGGACTGTCGAAATATTTCTCGGTGGAGCGAGCCCACCAGGTACCCGGAAGAAAGCCGAAACCAGGGGCTCCACCGCGACCCATCTTGGCCCGCATCTTCAACTTCAGAGACCGAGACGCCATTCTGCAGGAAGCGCTCACACGCCCACCGCTAAAAATCGATAACTCTGAGATAAATCTATACCCAGACTATACAGCGGCCATAGCTCAGCAACAAAGAGGCTTCATGGATTTAAAAAAGGAACTACGAGCTCGGGAACTCAAGTACTCCATGATTTTTCCAGCGAGGCTCAGAGTCGAATCAGAGGGGAAGACATGGTTCTTCGAATCACCGCGAGAAGCCCAAGATTGGCTAGAAGGATGGAGACCGGCAAGAGAAATATGGAATGGCAGATACCGAGCGCTATAGATACGCCCAAATCAAACATGCGCTACAGGGGGCCATCCCACCGGGCACGACACTTGCCGAATCCTCCCCCTGGAGGATAGACTCCTCACTGACCACCTTGACAAGAAAGCGATCTCACTCACATACCGCAAACTGATAAACAACCTCCCAGACCCCACGTGGTTCTGCGTAGCAAGTGGGAGGTGGAAGTGGGAGACATAAATGACGAAGACTGGTTGTATGCACTGGCATCAGCGTTAGAGGCCTCCATACCGTCTCGGCTAAAACTCGTACAGTTAAAAATATTGCACAGAATATACTACTCCCGCACGCTACTGCATAAGCTAGGTCACACCGCAGAGCCTGACTGCCTGAGGCGTTGCGGATCCCCGGCGACATTCTTTCACATAATATGGGATTGTCCAAGGATACAAACATATTGGGCAAATGTTATGTCAGAATTGTCTGAAGCAAGTGGGATAGAACTGCGGCCAGAACCCAGGTGCTGTCTGTTAAATAATTGGTCACCTACTGATCTGAATCGAGGGTTGCAGACCTGGGCGACACTGGGCATGGCCCTTGCAAAGCGGAACATTGCTAGAAAGTGGGGTTCGGGACTGCTACCCACGGGCACACAATGGGGAAATGATATGGATGCTGCAATGGTGGCAGAAAGAGCTGTATACGTACATAGGGGCTGCCCCAAAAAATGGTCCAAGATCTGGGGGAAATGGAATGATTTTCGGGGAAACCTATGTGAACCGCCACAAGATGTGTCTGAGCCTGAAGCAAGCCCATGATGGGGAAAACTTGCAATGTGGAAGATGTAATGCATGTGTGATAGGGTGTGTTAGGAGGAGAGGAAGGACCGCTATTATTATTTTGTTGTCTATGGTCGCAAGGGGAGGAATTTAGGTTATATAGAGTCTGGGGTCGCTCATGAGAGGGGGAACTTCTAACGATCCAATTGTCTAATGCTTCCAAATGTGTTGTAATGTGAAATAACAGATGTTGATATCTAAATGCTATGCTGACTTATATAAGCATAAGGATGTACTCTATGTCTTTACATGCCGGGAAAACTGAATGTTGCCTGTTGTGTATAACTTTATGAAAGCCAATAAAAACTGTAAAAAAAAAAAAAATGGAAAAAAAAGTAGAGTGGCAGGATCGCTTCCGTCAGCCCGCCGCGATGCAATGACGGTGAGCGTGAATACCTGCTCTGTATTTAAGCCGTCTTACGAATCCAGTAGAAATCGGAGGCCACAGCGGCATGCACGGGGATTGCCGCGTTGTACGGATGACGAAAAGCACGTTGTACGTCATACGTACCTGTGCCTATGTCATTGGTATCTTTTACGATAACCATTTCTAGTAGCTGGGTGGGTATTGTGGAGACCAATTGCGTGTGTGAAAGGTTTTAAATAAAAGGGTTAAGAAGAAAGAAGAGAGACTGTAACAGCGGTACAAAGGGCATTTTTACAAGTTGGTAAGGAGTGTTCTACGCACGGAGTTGCAAGTGTTTAGCCCTGATAGCAATAATGTCCATGTCGCCTATTGGTTGAGAGAATAGACGAGGGGCAGGGTTCCTATGAGCACCACAGCATAATGTCTCAAAATGGGGCAGTATATGTGCTAATATCTTTTGGGACTTATTTACAAGTTTTTCGCAGGTTGTTGCAAGTGTGCAACCATGGTGGCATTATCGTGTTGATATCTTAAAAGTCATATTTACAAGTTAAAAAAGGGGGGGGGGAGTGTTCAATTCAGGTTGATGCAAGTATGTAACCATGACGCCATTATCGTCCATATTGTAATTGTTGTGAGGGGTAGTGGAGGGGCAATATTCCTATTAGCACCACAGTGTATTATCTCAGATGGCGGTATTTACCGTCCAGGCGGTTCATCTGCTGATACCTACTTCATGTGCACTGCTCGATTATTAATACATTCATAGGTTGTACATGTTTTATCTGGTCCTATATACACTTAATTTTATTAACGGGCTTTTAACTTAGAATAAGCAGTTTCTCAAATATTTTGCTCCCTACTCTTCTTAAGCCTTGTCTAATTATGTATTGTATTTTATTTATTTTTCATCTCAAATAGAACCCGGCTGGGTTTCCTAGTGAGTACCTTTCTTTCACTACAACACAGGTTACACACACCCCACAAATTGCTCAGCAATTCCACGTTCAGGTAAAACAAAATATCAATCCCGAATACAGCACTTGAGCCGGTACATGGGCCAACTAAGATTCTATAACATATTCCTTTGCTTTCCCGAGATGTCCCTAATGCTGTAGGTCCTGAAGAGACCCTACACCCAGAATAGGGTTGAAACGCCGTTGACAATAAGAAAAAAGCGAGCCATTGAAATTGCACTCTATCATTGTATAGGGGCTATGTATTTGTAAAATATGAAATTTTGGTAGCTTTCTGAAATCAAAGTCTTTGAAACCTTGTAAAAATATTGTTACACATGTCACTTATATTTTTTAGGTTCATATTTCACTTGGGACACTTTACACAACTGTGAATATCTTCTTTTCATGGGTATAATTTTGAGTATTTTTCTACAATTAATTTCTTAATACAACGATTGAACTACATAATCAGTGTTTGTGTGTTTCTTTCTCTCTGGCATCACTAATAATATAAGAGCAGCAGAAAATATGGGATTTAGTGTCTCTCTCTTCCCAAAACTTTCTTTATCTGGCGTTATGGTCTATAGACCTCCTGGTCTGGTCTCAGAAGTCCTGGAATCTTGGGATGATGCAATTTCCTTGGTGGGCACTAAAGTATTTGAAGTTGACTTTATTGGGTGATTTTAATTTGCATGTGAATATGGAAACAGAGACCTCTGGATGTGCGCTGGTTGAGGCTTGTCAAGCTCCTAGACTGCACCAACTTATCACTCGTGCTCCACATCAAAGTGGACATATTGTTGTATTTATTCTAATACATTTCATGTGCGCTTGCTGGTGTTATGTTTTGCTCTGTGTTCTGCGTTCCATTTGAATGTTGATCATGGAATGCAGGAAGGAAGTCAGTTAACCTGAGCTGGCCTGCCTGCAGGGCGCATTGCTCTGCTGCTAGAAATAAACCTTCAATACTTCATCTCCTGCCTTGGATTTACTTTGTAACAATGGTGACGAGCTGAAGGAGGTCTCCTGTCAACTTCTGCAACACAGGAACAGAGTATCTCGATTACCCATGGATTTTCAACCATTATTTATGAAATCTTTAAGGAATTTATTGTGTGAGTTAGCAGGGATTCCATGCTGGTTTGCCAACTCTAAACAAGGTGTATGTGCAGGAGGATGTCTACAATTTGGATTTAACAGCGATTGTTACGGTTTGAAAGTACTCATGTGGTGCGATGCTTACCATGAGCCACCAGCGGCATCCTGCGTGAAACATGGTGCATTCCTGTGAAGGAGCTTCTGGAGCGCTGGTGCGTAGTACAGCGCTATTGTTCTTTTTTCTACGCTGTTTAGATTAGGCATGTCCTCACGTCATGCTGTCACATCAGGTCACTGCGTCCTCATGTGGCATGGCAGCTATATTTGTTTGGGCAATCATAGTACCACTGGAATAGCGCTGTTCGTAATTATGGAGATCTGATTTGGCAAATAATACCAATGCGTGGGAGTTATTGAGTAAACACAATTTCTGTACGGCGATTCACTTTCTAATATTTTTGTTTAGTTTCAGCCCTATGATTCTTCTATCAATGTGTAGAGGAGTGCTATGAGCCTGTGGTTAGTACACTGCAATTAAATACATTTTTGGTGCTTGAACCTACATATTTCACTGGATTTGTTGTTAATATTTTCTGTGCAATATTATACCACATATAAATGACAATTTATTACTATTTTAACACTTGAACTTTCATATTTTCACCAGATTATTATTGATATTTTCTCAGTCAATATTGTACTGTTGCGGTGCTGGACATAGAAGCTATGCAGTTTGATCCTCCAGCCAAGTTTCTGTGGAGCAAGGGTGGACCTTCTACTCCATGGATAAGATGGAAGGAGGAGTTTTTTACTTACATGAAGACTATAGACAGAGAAAGAATTGGGCCGGAGCAGAAGAAAAACAATTCCTTACATTTTGTTGATTCTGAAGGCCATGTAGTTTTTAGGACTTTGCCTCAAGTTAGACCATTGGATGGCCAAGATAAGATGAGATGGATGTGTTTAAAGAAGCAACTATGAGGATGGAGCTCAGATGTAAACCTACCACTAACATTGCGTTGAATAGGCTTACATTTTACACTAGAGCACAAAAAGAAGGGGAGTAATTTGCTGAGTTTTTAACAACATTGAGGGCATTGTCTATCAAATGCAATTTTGGTCCTATGACAGATGAAATGATCAGGGACCAGATTATAGTACATGTGAGAAACAAGAAAACCCAAGAGCAATTATAGGTCATGGGGGAGCCCAAATTACAAGATGCTATTTCCACAGCAAAGGCTTTGGAACAATCTGAGAAGTAGATGTCTACAGTGAAGAGTACTAGTATGCATGTGTGTCATACAGAGACGGTGTGAGTGGTGAAATGCCCGATGAACAGCAGGTAGATCCTGCTGCTGCGAGTGGGAAATGGGCAAGCAATTTTGGAAGTGTTAGGAGATCAGGTAAATCAGAGAGGAGTAGGGCATGCTATAGGTGTGGTAGTAGTGCACATATGGCTTCATATGCAGGTTGTCCTGCCATTAACAGAGAAAGTAAGAAGTGTGGACAAGTAGGTCATTTTGCACAAGTTTGCAGAGATATTAAGAACAGTTGGGGTCAGACACGTTGTAAGGTATCATGAACCTCTGAAAGGTGAAGCTAGACCCCGGTGTGAATGAGTTAAATTGGTTTATAGTAGTAAAGGAATTGTTTTATCTATCCAAGAGTGTGGAGACAGTTTAGATGAACCAGTAGTAAAGAATTCCCCCAGATGTGTTTGTGTTTTGAGAGTAGAATTAGATCTTATGGCAGACTCATATCACCTTGGATCATTATTACCAAGAAGTATTTCAAGGAGAAATTTAGTGATGTTTGAACACAGAATGTTTGCAACCTTCTGATATCATAGTTATTATTATTATTATTAGTGGGTTTGTAAAGCGCTAGAATCGACTCCACAAGGCAGTATCTCTGCGCTGTTGGAGCCTTCCTAAACGGTAACTATGCATACAAATGACCAAGGCAAAAGAGCATAGAGAGAAAAAAGGAGAGTATCAAAGACAGATAGGAATCACAGAGGGTCAGTAGTGCCCAAGGAAATAAAAGAACAAGAAATTTCAAATCAACACTGGAACAAAGAAGTTTTCAATTTACTTCTAAAGCTCGAATGGTTCACACATTGTCTGAGGGAAAGGGGAAGATCATTCCAGAGCGTAGGACCAATGACAGACAGCGCCTTGCCTCCCTGTCTTGTCTTTTTTATCCTAGGCACCTTCAGAAGCAGCTGATTGCTAGAACGAAGACACCTCATAGGAGCATACGAAACAAATTTTTCTGCTAAATAGGACGGCCCTAAACCATGGATTCCTTTATGGACAATACAACAGACCTTGAATTTAATCCTCTGACGGATAGACAGCCAGTGGAGCTTGGCCAGAAGGGTCTTGGAAGGAGTTCTAGAGGGAGGCATTTAAAACCAATCTGGCAGCAGTGTTCTGCACTACTTGAAGTCTATCTAGTACTCCTTCGTTAGCAGATGCTAAAAGGCCATTGCAGTAGTCAATACGACTTAATACCAACGCCTGCACCAAGGTCTTTTTGGTGGAGTCAGGCAGGAGAGGAAATACCTTGCGAAGAAGGCCAATCATGTGAAAGCAGGTCCCAACTATTAGCTAGATTCATCAAAGTCCCGTTTTGCGAGTCTGTAATAGCGATTCATAAGGAATTGCTATTACAGACTCGCAAAACGGGATTCATGTAGGAATCGCAATTGGATTTGCGATTCCCACTGATTCCTTATTTGCAATTAGCTAATTGCTAATCGCAAATAAGGAATAACTCCCCATGCATTCCTATGGGCCTAAAGGCCCAAAGGAATGCATGGGGAGTCATTCCTTATTTGCGATTAGCAATTAGCTAATCGCAAATAAGATTGCGATTTCAAGGGTGCCAGGATGTCCAAAGGACACCCTGTAGCACCCCTGAAATGTAATCTACATTGATGTTGCGCACACACATGTCCAAAGGACATGTGTGTGTGTAACATGCAACTTAGAAAAATGCATTTAAATGCATTTTTCTAAGTTTTCGCTATTTACCACGAGGTTTGACCTCGCGGTAAATAGCGGCCCAAAATTGCGATTTCGCAATTTTAAAATGGTTCATGAATTGCATTTAAGGAATCTCAAATAGAGATTCCTTAAATGCAATTCCTCGCAAATGTGCGAATTCTTTAATAGCGAATTTTGCATTTTGGATGATGAATCCCAAATGCAAAAATTGCGCTCGCAAAGGGCCAGATTCTCAGAATCTGGCCCTTTGCGAGCGCAATTTCCCTTGATGAATCTGGCTGTATGTGATTTCCCTGTTGTTTAAATGTTAACTCCTGCTCCAACCGTACACCAAGGTTTTTGATCACAAGTTTTGGCTCAGGTAATGGGCCTAACTCGGTGGGCCACCAATCTGGGGCCCATAGTAACTTAGCCTCACCGAAAAGCATAAGTTCTGTTTTAGTAACATTACACTGGAGGAAATTTGACGACATCCAGCACGACACTGCTTTCATCCCTTCAGAGAGAGATCGTTTAACCTCTGTAGTTAGAGTTGTAAAAGGGAAAAGCAGTTGTGTGTCGTCAACATATGAGACTGGACTGAAGCCAAAAGCTCTCATGATCTTAGTTGAGAGTTTTGATGGCTCGACAATAGATATGGATGGGTATGTATGTGTGAAGTCGGAATTTAAAGGAATGTGTGCTCATATCAAGCTATATATAGCTGTGAAAGGGGTGAGTGTGTTGGGCTGGAGAGACCAGCAGATGTAGGGCAATTGTTGAAACAAGTGTCAGTTGTAGAAGAGAGCATGGGAGGAGAGTTGGTAGAAGAGTGCTTTAAAAAGGTTTTCACTGAGAATGTGGGGAAATGTAATGATGTTGTGCCCAAAATCAAATTGTATAGCACCCTGTCACTATGGGATGCTAGATAGAATCAGGATTATTTGGCTTTCACTTTTTGGCTAATGACAGCAAGAAGATCGGCACAGCTGCACATTACATACTATTTTGCATACTCTGGTAATATCAGAACTAGTTCAACTGCACTTGTGTATACTGACTGCATATGATTGGTTATTCTCCTTTGAATTGTATTTATTTATTGTGATTTCAACTGTGTATTTTAATAATGTTTATTGTTTTTGTTGACTAATAAATGAATATTTTTTACTACTAAACTGAAGAGTAATGCAATTCTAGTGAAGTAAAGGCTATGGGGTGTACATGTCAATATAAGAGTTGAAGTGAGAGATTTGCTGAATGAGCTAGTCAAAGACGGAATTCTTAAGGGAATTGAGTCAGGTGAGTGGGTTTCTCCTATTGTTTTGGCTCACAAGGCTGATCTAAAGTTGAGGCTATGTGTTGACTTGAGTGCGTTGAATTCAAATATAATAATTGATTGTCATCCATTGCCAAATATTAACTAGGTTGTGTCAATGCTGGAGGGGCGAAAACATTTCCAACGCTGGATCTGAGGTCATTGTACTATTAGACCGAATTAGCTGAAGAATCAAAACAGATAACAGCTTTTATCATCCCCCAAGCATAGTATCAGTTTACTAGGATGCCCTTTGGTCTGGTCCCTGTGGCCTCTGTGTTTCAGAGTGCTATGTTCCATAAATTTAGAGATGATAAGCATGTGAAGTGCTTCCAGGACCCTTTTTTGAGGTTTCTGTACCCCTTTTTTCTGGCACGACTGGATATGATATGAGCGTTTTGAAACCTCAAATTCCTGAATATGAACTGCATTGTACGCTATTTTGATCCTGACATCTGCTGAATCGTGGACTTTTCAATAGTATTTTTCTTTTAAATCATTTTAATCGACTGCTTAATAGTTTTAACTCTTAAGTGCTGTGATTAATTTGTATTGTATTTTTAATGAACTTTTATGGCCTCATCAGACTGAATAAAGATTTGGCAATTTAATTGAATTGACATTCTAATATTTTCTAGGAATGGGGAAGAACACTTACAACATATGATCGATGTATAAGAGGTTGTAAAGACATGGTTTCACTCTTAAAGGACACAAATGTAGAATGTTTCAGAAATCTGTGGAATAGCTTGGTCACACTCTGTCTGGTGATGGAGTGGTACCCAAAAAAACGAATGTTGAGGCTATTGTGAAGAACCTGCTCCTGTTGTTATTTTCTGGCATGTGTGAATATTACAGCAAGTTCGTAGAAAATGTTGCCACTAAAGAGTAACCTCTTAAAGAGCTGTTGCGGCAAAATGTTACTTAAATGTGATCAGACTGCAGCAAATGGCATTTGAATACATAAAACAGGAAATTGTGAAAGCACCTGCTCTGCAACCATATTGTATGAGGAAGTAATGTATAATTATGGTAGAAGTATGTATGGGTGGGTGGTATTCTCTCTCAAAGGAGTGACAAGAAGGAGTGGAATGTTGCATTTGTGCCTCACTCTTTAAATGAGATGGACCGCAGATGTGCGTGTTTGAGAGGGAATTGCTTGCATGTGTCTGGACCATTGAGCCTTTCAAGAACTATGTATGGGGCAGCAAGTTTGTGTTGAAAATGGATCACCAGACGCTGGTAAATATCTTGTCTCCTTGGGGTGGTTGGAATTCTATAGCAAGGGTCGCCAGGCTCACCTCAAAACTCCATGAGTGTAGTTTTACTACTGAATATGTCCCAGGGAAGAAAAATGTGACAGCTGATTTTTTATCACAGTTGCCATGCCAGCAGGATGATATGGATTTCATGGGAGAGTGTGAGATGATCAGTACTATTAAGGACAAAATGACAAAGGAGTTTGAAGATATCTCGAAAGAAAATTAAAAGGAGTGTGAGAAGACAGATGAAATGTGACAGACCACCAAAACACTTGTGCTGGAGGGGAGGCCTAAGAGGTGGGAAGTCAACCCTGAGTGGATATCCGTGTGTAAAGTAATGGAGGAATTGGAAATAGAGGGTGATTTGTTGTTTAAGGGGGGGAAATGTGTTCCTCCTAAAGGTGTAGAGGATATTATTCTCAAGCTTGCTTATAAGGGACATCCGGGTACGCCTGCCATGAAATGGTTGGTGTGTATGTACTTTTGTTGGCCTGGAATGGATAGGGTGATAGACTTAACTGTGAGAGAATGCAAAGTGTGTGCTTGTAGTGAAAAGATGTTGAAAGTTAACACAGCACCTTTGAAGAATGTTGAATGGATGGAGTTGCCATGGCTTTTGATATATATCGGGTCTGTTCAACTTTCTTCCCATGGTTACCCGTTTTGCTTTAGTCTTGATAGACTATAATTCAAAATGTCCAGAGGTAAAGTTTGTGTCACAGGCTACCACTGGTGTGGTGATTGCGTTTTTCTAGGAAGTGTTTGCTAGGGAAAGCTGACCCTCTAATTTGGTAACAGATAATGGGGTTCAACTCACGTATGTAGAAATGGGGTCCTTTCTCAGATGTTGTAACATCAAACATGTGTTTACTGCATTGTACAAACCGCATGAAAATGGTCAAATGGAAAGATTCAACCGGTTGTTGAGATGTTATGTGGGGGAAGCACATCGACAAGTGGGTGACAGGAAAAGTGTGTTGAGAGAAAGATTATGGTTGTACTGCATAACTCCCCACACCATCACTGAGGTTAGTCCTTTCAAATTGTTGCAATGCAGAGATCCTACTTCTAGTTTGTGTCCTTGGTGGTTTAAAAAAGATGGAGAGGAGCAGAAAAAGAATGTAATTTGAAGGATGTGGCAGAAAGAGTGAGAAGGAAGCAAAGTAAATCCAAGAAATGGTATGATGCTAAGCGGAAGGTAAAGCAACATGAAATAAAGATTGGGGACTTGGGGCCATATGTATCATACTACCCTTTTGCAAATTCCAAATAGCGAATTTTAAGGAATCGCTATTTGGAATTCGCAAAACGGTATGTATGTACAAAATCGCTATTTAATAGCGATTCTTTCCCATTCCTAATTTGCGATTAGCAAATTGCTAATCGCAAATTACCCATTCATTTCTATGGGCCAGGAGGCCCAAAGGAATGAAGGTGCAATTTGCGATTAGCAATTAGCTAATCGCAAATTAGGAATTTCTTCAAGGGTGCAGGGGTGTCTCAAGAACACCCTGCTGCACCCCTGAAAAAGACATTTGGGGGCATATGGCGCACATACATGCCCTAAGGGCATGTATGGGCGTCATATCGCACCTTTTGTTTTTTGGAAAAAAGCTTCTTGAAAAGAATTCGCAAATTACCACCAACTAGAAGTTGGTGGTAATTTGCGAATCCTTAATGGCATTTTTTGAATATTTTTTGTTTGATACATTGCATTTAAGGAATCGCAAAATTTGCGATTCTGTAAGTGCAATCGCAAAATAAGGAATTGCAAATTTTGCTATTCCTTATTTTGCATCAAACATGTTTGATACATACCATTTGTCAAATTAGCATTCGCAAAGGCCGAAATTCGCAGAATTTCGGCCTTTGCGAATGCTAATTAGCTTGATACATATGGCCCTAGGTGAGAATCTTAAGACCGGGATTCATTCCCAAAGGTGTGACAAAGTTTGGGAAAGCTTTGAAAGTACATAAGGAGTTCACTAATCGTACTATTATCCATGATGGGAAAGTGTGGTACGTGAAAAGAGTGTCCATATGCACAAGAGCGGGATGTGAGGATGATGACAGGGAGGAAGGTGATGATACTGACGTGCCTGACAGAGGATTTCTTGTGAGGTACGATAATGAGGTCTGAAATGGTTACCAGAGTGGAAGAAATAATGATTGCTCAAGAGCATCCGACATCTTGGTGAATATTGGGCATTCTGCGACTTCTAGACTTCTAGAGTCAAGGAAGCAGGCAGGATTGGACAACTAACTTGGAAATTCACTGAATTTGTCAAATATTAACACTGTCTCTAGGTAGTTGTTGTGCATTTTTTGTACTTTACCTGTTTATTTCAACCTTTTGTTTTATTTATTTTGTTTGACATTTTTCCCTTTTTCCGTCTTTATTCCTTCCGGGGTTTTTTTTGGGTTGTTCCTTACCCTCTTTTCGTTTCATTAGGAGGGAGATGGGTTGTATTCATTCTCATAAATTTCATGTACACATGCTGGTGGTATGTTTCACTCTGCGTTCTGCATTCCATGTGAATGTTAATCATGGAATGTAGGAAGCAAGGCAGTTAACCCGAGCTGGCCTGCGTGCAGGACACATTGCTGTGCTGCTAGAAATAAACCCTTTGTGGCTTCATGTATGTGTTTTTGCCGTAGGGCAGTGCAGCAGGCCTTCCTGCTGCACTGCCCTACGGCAAAAAAAAAGGGCTGGAATGTACCATATCTATGAGATACTGTGTATTCCTGTCCTTTTCTCCTGCACCGGCGCACAATGGGCTGCTGTGCGCCACAGCAGGCAGCTTTGCACCATGGTCATTGTTTTTGTGCAGGAAGGGATATCTATCTGCACAAAAACAATCACCAGAGGCTGTTTCATTTTTCTATGTGTGCTGCACAACGCAGCACACAGAGAACAAAGAACAACTAGGAGAAATAAAGATATTTGTCCTTGATGTGCCTCCCTTACGCCTCCCCTGGGGAGGTGTAAGTTTTGGCGCTGCCTCAGATTTACGATTTCTCCTAAATCCGTGGCAGTGTCAAAATGCCATGCATGTTGCTGGGAACGCCCCCAGCAACACCCATTGCATGCCGCTATAATGCAGAAAACTGCTTTAGCGCCTTAACCGCGGCGGGAATTCCGCCGCAGTGCGGGCGTTCTAATGGTTGGGCGGGGCTGCGACGGCCGTTGGATGTTCGCAACACTGGGGAGGGAGTGCTCCTGACGGCCGTTGGCCGACGGGAGCACGGAACGGGTTAAAGGGGACAATATTTACGAGGCAGCATTAAGCCAAAACAAGTGGCTTAGTGCTGCCTCGTAAATATGGAGCAGGCTCCTGCGCCACAGAATGTCACAAAAAGTGACCTTCCGACGGCGCAAGGGGCCTCATAAATAACTGGGGCCCTCAATACTTTAGCTCCTGCCTTGGATGTTGCTATGTAACACATATACTTTATTTTTTCTAATCTAGCTTTGCCTCTCGATTTACCCCCCCCCCCCTCCCCCCCCCCCCCCTTGGTCACTCTTTTACTTGGTTCCTTGTACATGGAAGATGGGTCCTAAGAAGTGTTGCTCTGTTATTAAGTACTCGATGGAAGTGAGAGCGCGGAGCAAAGTCGATGCAGCAGACATGAATACCTGGGGGGGGTAAGGAGGGGGGGGGAACCTGGTGGCTGGCTAGTGAGTCGGCTGCGCGCCTAAACTCTCTCCAGCATTAACTTTCCATTGAGACTTGGACTTAAAATCATGTGAGCTCCTTAAGATATTCTTTAAGCACTCTCCGGGTCGCTGTAATACCTATAAAAACAACAAACAAAAAAAGCCCCAGAATGAAACTCCGTACCTGCACGCCGCGGGACTGCACGCCTCGGTACTGCTTTGCTCTCTCCCTGCCGCGCATGGATGGGGCGGATTGACGGCCACGGCGGCGGCTGCGTTTGGTGAAACTGCGGGAGCGCGGTGCGATGCTCGCTGGCTAAGGCCCCCTGAGTTCTGCATTCCTTCGCTTTCCCTCGCTGCAATTTTCCCTGCGGATGTGGATACAAGTGAGGTGGATTGACGGCCACGGCGGCGGCTGCGTTTGGTGAAACCGCGGGAGCGCGGTGGGATGCTCGTTGGTTCAGGCACTCTGATCTCTGTATTCCTCCGCTTTTCCTCGCTGCAATTTCCCCCACGGAATGGGTACAAGGGTGGTAGACTGGGTGCAGCAGCTGCGGGGCTTCAGGGGGACCGTGGTGTGTGGGCTGAGCAAAGGCTCGATCTCTGTTGATCTTTGTCGATCTCTGTTGCGGTCGCTATTAACAAGTCAAGTCAAGTCAAAGGATTTATATAGCGCACTACATACCCGTAGGGTTTCAAGGCGCTTAGGAGGGGGGGGAGAATTACTTGTCAAAAATCCACGTTTTAAGTTGCTTTCTGAATGCTAGGTGGTTCTGGGTAAGGCGAAGGAAAGCGGGGAGAGAGTTCCAAGTTTTAGCAGCCAGGTATGAAAAGGATCTGCCTCCCATGGTGGTCTTGTTGATGCGAGGTACAGTGGCGAGGGCTTGGCTGGAGGAACGTAGTTGGCGGGAGGGGGTGTAGAAGGACAGTCGTGAGTTGAGGCATTCTGGGCCGATGTCGTAGAGTGATTTGTGTGCGTGGGTAAGCAGTCGGAAAGTGATTCTCTTATTGATGGGTAGCCAGTGGAGGTCTTTAAGGTGACCAGAGATGTGATCGTTGCGTGGGATGTCTAATATGAGTCTGGCTGAGGCGTTTTGGATTCGTTGGAGTTTCTTCTGGAGTTTTGCGGTAGTCCCTGCGTAGAGGGTGTTTCCGTAGTCCAGTCGGCTCGTGACCAGAGCGTGAGTGACTATTTTCCTTGTTTCGGAGGGGATCCAGCGAAATGTTTTTCTGAGCATGCAAAGAATGTTGAAGCAGGAAGAGGATACGGCGCTGACTTGTCTGTTCATTGAGAGTGAAGAGTCCAGGATGACGCCAAGGTTCCGTGCGTGGTCTGTCGGGGTGGGTGCTTTTCCGAGGGCTTCCGGCCACCAGGAGTCGTCCCATGCAGAGGGGGATGTACCTAAGATGAGGACTTCTGTTTTGTCTGAGTTCAGTTTCAGACGGCTTTGTTTCATCCATTCGGCAACTTCTTTCATTCCTTCGTGTAGGTTGGTTTTGGCGGTGCTGGGGTCATTGGTGAGGGAAAGGATCAGTTGAGTGTCATCCGCGTACGAGATGATGTTGAGGTTGTGATGGCGTGCGATGACCGCGAGGGGGCTCATGTATACGTTGAAGAGGGTGGGACTGAGTGAGGATCCTTGTGGTACGCCGCAGATGACTTCAGAGGCCTTGGATTTGAATGGTGGAAGGCGGACTCTCTGGGTTCTTCCGGTGAGGAACGAGGTGATCCATTCAAGTGCTTTTCCTTGGATTCCGATGTTTCTGAGGCGCTGTAGAAGGGTGCTGTGGCAGACTGTGTCGAAGGCTGCGGAGAGGTCGAGGAGGATGAGGGCGACTGTGTCTCCATTGTCCAGTAGAGTTCGAATGTCGTCTGTTGCTGCGATGAGGGCGGTCTCGGTGCTGTGTTTTGCTCGGAAGCCAGATTGTGAGGGGTCGAGGGATTTGTTGGTTTCGAGGAAGGCGGCGAGCTGGTTGTTGACAGCTTTCTCGATGACTTTGGCCGGGAAAGGGAGAAGCGAGATGGGGCGGTAATTTTTGAGTTCGGTGGGGTCCGCTGTGGGTTTTTTCAGAAGGGCGGTGAGTTCAGCGTGTTTCCAGTCTTCCGGGAAGGTGGCGGAGTTGAAGGAGCAGTTGATGACGTCTCGGAGGTGCGGTGCTATGACGGAGTCTGCTTTGTTGAAGATGTGGTGAGGACATGGGTCTGTGGGAGATCCTGAGTGGATGGAATTCATCAGGTGGATGGTGTCCTCAGTGGAGATTGGGTTCCAGTCGTTAAGGGTGTTCACGGGGGGAAGATGATCAGCAAATGGTAGGGTGGGTTGGTTTCCGGGTTGGTTGTCAAAGCTGTTGTGGATGTCTGCAATCTTGTTGTGGAAAAATGAGGCTAGGGAGTCGCAAAGGGTTTGAGAGGGGGTGATGTCGTTGGAGTTGGCCGAGGGATTGGAAAATTCCTTGACGATGTTGAAAAGTTCCTTGCTGTTGTGGGCGTTGTTGTCAAGTCGATCCTTGAATGCTGTTTTCTTGGCTTTTCGGATTAGTTGGTGGTGAGTGCGGGTGGCGTTTTTGAAGGCGTCCTTGGTGCTGGTGGTTGGGTCTTTTTTCCAGGCCTTTTGAAGGGAGCGGCAGAGTTTCTTGGACTTCTTGAGATCATCGTTGAACCATGAGGCCTTCTTGCTGCTAGGTTTGTTTTGACGTTTTTTCAGTGGTGCTAGGGTGTCAGCGGTGTTGGATAACCAAAGGGTGAGGTTGGCGGCGGCTTCATTAGCATTAGAAGAGAGGGCTGGGGTGTTTTGAAGGAGCGATGCGGAGATCTGATCGGTGGTGATCTTGTTCCAGTTTCTTTGCAGAGTTGGTTGGAGGTGGTTGGTGGGTTTTGGTTTGTTGTAGGTGAAGTGAACGCAGCTGTGGTCAGTCCAGAGGAGGTCCGTAGTGTGGCTGAAGGAGACATTGTTGCTGGATGTGAAGATGGGGTCGAGTGTGTGACCTGCGATGTGGGTGGGGGAAGTGACTAGTTGTTTAAGTCCGAGGTTGGTGAGGTTGTCCACGAGGGTGGCGGTGTTGCGGTCGTTGATCTTTTCGAGGTGAAAGTTGAGGTCTCCCAGAAGGATGTAGTCTTTGGAGGGGAGCGCGTGTGGGGTGATGAAGTCTGTGATGTCTTCGCTGAATTTTGCGCGGGGTCCTGGTGGTCTGTAGAGGAGGGTGCCTCTGAGTGTGGTTTTGGGGTCGATGTGGATCTGGAAGTGAAGGTGTTCGGAGTTGGCGAGGTTGGCGTCCGAGCTGGTTGATATGCGGATTGATTTCTTATGGACGATAGCGATTCCACCTCCTGTGTGGCTGGTACGGTCTTTGCGAGTGATCTTATAGTCTTCAGGGATGGCAATGGTGATGTCTGGTGCGGAGGAAGCATTCATCCATGTTTCCGTTAGGAAGGCGACGTCTGGAGAGAAGGTGTCGAGTAGGTTCCATAGGTCAATGGCGTGCCTGTGCACCGAGCGGGTGTTGAGGAGGATGCATTGTAGGTGGGTGGGGTCAGGAATCTGTGGTGTGGTCGTAGCGGAGATGTTGTTGGTGCCGCTGAATTTGCAGGAGAAGCAGGAGAAAGGTCCATGGGTTTGGCCAGGGGCGGCTTGGACGCAGTTGGGAGCGCGACCGGGGTTCAGGGCTAGGAGGGTTGCGGCATCGTAGGTAATGCGGGGGGGCAGGGAGGGACGGGGGCCAGGGGGTCTAGCGCTGGGCGCGGTCCAGGCGCGGACGGGCGTAGACGGGCTTACCTTTGGCGCACCTTCGGCGCGGGTTGGGCGCGGTCGCTGCGCGTGAACGCTGCGCGCGGGAACTACTGTCATATATGGGTAGTGGAGGGGAGGGGCGAGGGCGGCTCGGCTGGGAGGCGGGGCGGGCTCGGGTCAACACGAAGCACAACAACAACAGCTACAAAATGGAGGGGGGAGTCGAGCAGGGCGCTGGGGGGTATCGCGCTATGACTTTGGCAAGAAAACAATGGTGCAAGCAGGCGAGGAGCACTCAATGCGGTTAAAGGCACAGTGAAGTAATGCAGCTCAGTTCTATGAAACCGGCAGGCAAGCGGCGAGGTTGAAACAATTAATTAAATTAAATGGCAGTGCAAATATGCTAGCGAGCTTACAACAAATAATTGAATGGCAATACAAACAAATATGCTAGCGACGTTTAAAACAATTAATTCAATGGCAGAAGCAGCGTGGGTCAAACAATTAATTAGATGGCAGAAGCAGCGTGGGTCAAACAATTAATTCAATGGCAGAAGCAGCGTGGGTCAAATAATTAATTAAATGGCAGAAGCAGCGTGGGTCAAAACAATTAATTAAATGGCAGAAGCAGCGTGGGTCAACGATACCGCTACACGGTGGAGAGGCAGAGGAGCGACCACTCGGGGCAGAAGCACAGAGGGATAACGAGCCTTCTTTCTTCAACCCTAGACATTCAGCGGCAGTTGGGGTTTACTTTTTTTTTGTGTTTTGTGCCTGGTGTTTCTGGTGAAACCCCGACATCTTGTTTGATCCACTGCTATACTTTTGTGGTGCTGGGGGCTGCTGGGGTAGTGTATGGTGCTGCCAGCCATAGGCAGGATCCCATGGTACCTGGCTGCCCTCCAACTTAGTCGTGGTCGAAGGGCCGCAGCAAGAATTTTTCTGCAGGGGCAAGGAGGTGTAGTTAGTACACATGTGCAACTACAATACACTTGTGCAAAGGTGCCAGAAGACTTACTAAATGGGCTGGAGCTTGGTCTATCCTGGCAGATGAGCGCAAAAAAAGTGCCCGTGTTGGGTAAAGAGCCGACAATACCAGGGAAGCAGAGCTCCAACGTTAAATCATTGCAAAGGGCGAAACTAGAAGAGAAGCTACCCACAATCTCTACGGAGTCAAAGACACAACAAACTAACAGGTACACACTACAAAATAAATGTATAGATATTGATGAGACATATTTAGGGCAAAAAGTGTCTCCACCAGTTCTCTACCCCCAGTCTCCAGATACCT
The DNA here is from genome assembly GCF_964261635.1 of Lissotriton helveticus. Classification (NCBI taxonomy): domain Eukaryota; kingdom Metazoa; phylum Chordata; class Amphibia; order Caudata; family Salamandridae; genus Lissotriton; species Lissotriton helveticus. The sequence goes on along the minus strand of NC_136067.1, from coordinate 163,216,496 downwards.
TAGTAGCAGTACCTCGTAAAAATCTCAACCCCAAACAAACCCGTAAAAAAAAGCAAGACACTAATATTACTGTTCAAATAAGGAGGGGTCTAGACTCAAAATAACCCCTTCATTAAGATTCATTTTTTAAGGTCAGTGGGAGTGTCAACCCATCAACTTTCGTCACAAGGGAACCAGATTCTCCAGGTGTTATTAACACTATGAATCAAAAAACGGGGGGAGAATTGCAGCAAATCTCTAATCTACCCCTGGTTAATAGATTTCAAGTCCTATAGATGGATACATTACCCCTGGAAACTTTACTTGGCAGTCAGAAGAAAAGTTTACCTATATCATCTGCACCATCTGTACCATTGGTGTCACCTGAGTCCTCAATGGTAGAGGGAGCGACTGCACTACCTCCAAGGCAGGAGAATATTGAGGTATTATTGCAAATATTGTCAGAGGACATTAAAAACAGATTCGCTATGTCAGAAGCGAATCAAGTAAAAATCTGTGATGCCTGTGTGAATCTTAAGAAGAAACTCACAGATCTGACTGATAGGATTAGAAATTTAGAAATGTCTTCAGAAGATATGAGAAGGGAAGTTACTGATAACCGTAAGGAGATTCAGCATTGCAAGGAAAAAGTAAAAGCCCTCGAAGTAGAATTTGAAATTATTATTTATTTTTTTTTTTTTTAAGTTTCAAGACCTTTATTCTCGGTATGTACGTGTGTTACACAGCTTTGCGCCCACAACCCTGTATGGGCCGGCAGCAACTTGGTGGCACATAGTGAAATTAAACAGTAGTGTTGCGTGATAGTCGTTAAAGTACACAGCAAGTCGCCTACAACCACAGTGGGCCGGCCGCGTTGAAAATAGTCATTGGTCTCAATTTTGCAGTTTTAATTAAGTAACATACATTTAACAAAACCTGATCAGCCCGCTACCGCATTCCCACTCCAGCTCCACCATGTAATGAGTCTAGATATGTGAAGTCGCCATCCAGTTATCCCTGTGCTAGGCATCATCTATGGTTAGTGTCGTCAACCAGACTTTACTCCGCTACTTGTGTGTCTAGGTATGTCGTTAGGTAAATCCAGTAATCTTTAGGTCTAGATCTCGGAGGAAGATATTCTTCGTATGTCCTAAGAGTATCTTGGCAGTATGTCATGTCTTTCATCCAGTGTGTGACTTGGGGTGTATGCGAGCTGTCCCAGTTCATAGAAAGTCTGCGTTTGGCCAGCAACAATGCTATAACGCAAAATTTGCGCCTTGTCGCCTTTACGTTATGAAGGAGGCCCAGTAGGCATACTGTAATTGTGCATGCGATCTGTATTCCTGTCATTTCGGTCAGCTTTTCCACCACCTCTGCCCAGTAGGCTTGTATCTTCCCACAGTTCCACGCCAGGTGTATAAAGTCTGCTTGGTCATGTCCACATCTTTTACATCTTGCTTCCTCACGCAGACCATATCTGCATAATTGGGCTGGGGTGTAGTATACCTGGTGTAGGTATTTGTAGTGGATAATTCTTAGGTTACCATTCGGTGTGAGTAGTTTCGTGAGCGTGCACGTGTTTTCCCAGTCCTTATCCGTCAGTGGTGCGTCTAGCAGCGCATTCCATTTGTCTTGTGCCCTGGTTGCCCTATGTCTTTAATCCACTACCAGACACTCTCTGCCCCTTTTTCTCACATTTGCAGGGTCCTCCTTTCTGTTTGTGTCATGTTTTGACATCTTTTTCTTCCTTCGTCTTTCCAATCTGTGTTTTTCGCTACCTTGCACTTACTTGGTACATATCTGATATTGGGAAAAAAGTGCTGATCCCCAAAAATAAATGCTGGTGCCCCTCCACCGGCAACCACCGGCTCAAATTAAGCACTGATAAACACACATTGAGAGATTTTGAGCCACTCCTGTCCTGTCTGCTGTTCACTTGTTGCTTCTGCTCAGCAAAGCATACAGCATGGGGCACTGGGTCAGCCCCCGTCAATCTTTGCTTTTTTGCACTGAAAGTGACGTCATTTTCCCTGATCACCTGAAAGTGACGTCATTTTCCCTGATCACCTGTGCACATTAACCTAAAACGATGTGCACTTCATTGAGGGCTGGTGGGACAATACTTTACTGTGCCAATGCTCTTCTCTTGGTATTCTTAATCCTTTTTTAATTTTTTTAATAATCGTTGGTGTTTAAACTATGTTTTTAGATTATAGTAACTTAAAGCGTACAGTATATTTTTTGGTGCAAATAAGAATCGTCTTCCTGTTATGTACATTAACATAAAACATATTTCATGGGGGGGGGGGGCTGAGTAAGTTAATTTCTCCAACCCTTATGTGGAAACCTAAAACATTAGACTAGGGCAGAATAAAAGAACACACCAAAAAGAATGTAGATGCACACGTAAATTGGCAACAAAATGTTAGTTGAATTTTAAATAAGCACAATAATCATACAATTTTCGTCAAATTCCTCACTTTTAGCTCCAGAAACAAAAAGTGTGATAGAAAGAGTGCTCAGAGGAAGTGCACGTGCAATTTCTTCAAATGCTTTGATGGTTTCTGTAATACAGCCACTACTGTGTCGCCTGCACCAGTAAAACTCGCTCATATGACACAGAGCTAAGTTTTACTTAGTCACGCAAGAATCATTAAGAAGCAGCTCCTGATGCTCGGGCACAGACGCTCGCCTACAGTGCTGAAATGTGTCCTCTGTACGCCATGTCAGCTTCATTATCTCCAGCTACAGCAGCTTATGGTAAAGCTGATTGACTAAAATCCAAATGACACAGTCTACATGAAACAGCCAATCACTGCAAAGCCCTGGATAAGCTCCTTACTGCCTCCTCCACATAGCAGGACTTCAGCAGTGAAAGTCAACTCCAGGTCCCAGGCCAGCTCCTTTTTGGGGGGAGGCAAGCAGAGGAGGGCAAGGATGCAAAGCAGCATTATTGTCAGATGATCAGCTAAAACAGGAAGCTGCTGCACTATGTTTAGTGATTTGAAGTCTGTGAAATGCAGAAACATCTCAGGAGATGAAGCCTTGGCAAGTTCAGCAGGTCTGGCTTTAATGTGGCAGCACATGTACACATAGGCATTTACAAATGCTATTGATCACGCTAACGCTTGCCCTTTTTTTCGCTGCCAATGCTGGAATAAAGTAACAACAAGGAGGGCTTTCTGTGTAGAATGCATATAGGAGATAACAATTTGAAATGTACAAGCAGTATCATGATTGACTGTACATATCAGTCGTAAAATGGTTCTGATGTTTCAGTGGAAGCACTTCCTCGAAGACAGAAAGATATCCTAATTAGCCAAACGCATGTAGTAAGAGAGGAATATTCCTCTGAGTAAAGCCAAAAATAGTTTAGACATTTTGAAACAATATGTCACAGACAGCGCCGCTGATATGCCAGACCTAACAATGGATGCTGCCAAATTTATATTTTAGAAGAAATTCAAAAACTAAGTCATGCTCTGATTAGAAACAATACATACACATGGAAATATAAACAATAATATTTGCATCAATGCGACTCACTAAGGTTTTATTATAATATGAGGTCACACAAGAATAAAATCACATGTGTTAAGGTGGCTGTGAGGGTTAGGGTGACCAACTGGCATATGTGCAAATCATGCATGATGCACAGTGCCAGGATGTGAGGTGACTGTGACATGGTGTTGTTTCCAGGGCTTTAAGTGATGTAAAAACACTAGGGGGTCTGTTCAAAGGGTGTGTTCGATGTCATTAAGGGTGTGGTTTAAAACACCTAGGCTAAAAATCAGCGCTTAGCATAGTGTTCTGCCCGACTGGTATTATATTGTTTCTGTCATTGCATCCAGATATATAATACAGCAAGTATCATTACACCAACAACAAGCCAGGACTTTTGGCTTTGTCAATGGATGTTAGTTGCTTAAAATAAAAAAGCAGCAACCATGGCTTTGTTGAATATAATATTTAAAAGACTTCAGTTCTAAAATGATGAGACAGTGAAGGAACGATAACCTGTTCTTTTTAACTTATTTTACAGGCTTCTTTATATAAACTGTTTTCTAACGTTGCAGCTTGGGCGTTTTACCTTTTATCTAACAGAATGCCCTGCTGTACACTGAGGCAGGAGGAGGCCGCCACGTGCTTAAACACACCAGACTGCCCCATTGACATTCTGTATGTGGCAATCATCAGCCCCATACAGAATGACAATGGGTGGGTGGGCATGCTCTTGTGCTCCAGGAAGAGTGCGAGGCGGCCCCATCAGAGGGGGTGAGGGCGAGGCCTCTTGCAGGGGAGCAGTGCTGCTCCCTGTGATGGCCAAAATTACGGACAAAAGGCGTCCATAAAAGGGATCCTCACGGACAACGGATGTGAGGTCCAAATTACGGACTATCTGTGAAATTTACAGACGGTTGGTCACCCTCGTGAGGGTCTGTCTGTCTCCTGAAGGGGAGGTGTGGTTTGCAAGCTAGTGTCTGTAAATCTTCGGCTATCAATGTTTTTGCGCTCAGGACCTGATTACAAGTTGCCTCTCATTTTATGGGCATATTCTCACCTACCAAATAAATACTGATACCTTGTGATGCGTTATTTTGCTCGGCGCATAACCTGCACATCACTTCGAATTAATAAAGCCGGAAGTGGCACAGCATGTATTTTTGGTATTGCGCATTAGATTATCGCATGTTTTGCCTTTTGGGCACCATTTTACCTAGGACACATATATTGAGACATGTTTTTTGCGTCAAAATGTCTCTGAGAATAACTTCGACTCCTGACTGTGGCCCAAGCTCCCATTTTAAACTAAACTAGAATTTGTCTGCACTTGTGATAAGGTTCTAAGGGCCAGATTTATCATACTTTCACTGCAGGGATGTGCCATATTTAATATTATATGGTTCATTCCTGTCCTCTAACTGCACTGGTGCACAATGTGCTGCCTTGTGCCAACGCAGGCACCCTTACGCCGTGGTGCAAGGGTGCCTGCACTGTAGGAAGGATTGTTTTTGTGCAGGAAGGAACACCTTCCTGCACTAAAACATCCCATAGAGGCATTTGTTTCTGTGTGTGGTGCAGAATGCAGCACACTTAGAAAGAGGAAAAAATTAGCTGACATAAATATATTTCTCCTCGTTACGCCTTCCCTGGTAAGGCGTAGCATTTTGACGAATTCCCAGGTTGACCTGTCTTGGTAGATCTGAAAATGTGACAAAAACCATGGGTGGATGCGTGGAAACCCCCTTGCTCCACTCATGGAATGCCTTCCCTGGGCAGAGTAATGCAAGGATGCAAATTGCGCTGTCTTGCGTGACTCCAGATTTCCACAGCTACCCAGGGCAGCGCTAGGTGTCCTTTTGCGGCTTAGTAAATCTCGTTCCATGTTTTGTATCGCCTGGCGTGGCGCAAGGGCGACTTAGAAACTTGAGAAATTTGGGCCTAATTGTCTGTGACTGTCCTCAGGCATCTGTGTGTTCACATTTGTTAGTGTCTGTCTGAGATTGCCTGTCTGTGAAAGCTTTGTGAATAGTTTTAATGTCTGCAAGTGTGTGATTGAGAGTGTCTCTGTGAATTTCTGTGATTGGCTGTGTCTAAGTTTATACTAGTGCCTCTCTGAGTGTCTGTGAGGACTTACCTGTGAAAGTCTGCGAGGTATGGCAGCGTCTCTGGGAGAATCTCTGACGATTTGCGTTAGTGTCACAGGGTGGGTCATTGTAATTGCGCAATTGTGTGGCCACTACTTTAATTTTGGATTGCCGTCATCTACCACATAGTTGAAGCCTGCTGTATAATTTACAAATTTGAATACAATAAAATTCATCTTTTACCAATGTAGAGCAAGAGATGCAAACGTTAACTTCCAACTCCTGTTTGCAGTATTCAAGCATTAAACAGGAGATGGTGGTAATTTCCCTGATTTATGGAAGAGGATCTTGCCTGCAGCAGAAAATAAAAAGGGTAAACACTTAAAGGTAATCCAAACAGTGTGGGAAGAATGATACCTACGGGTCAAGCTAGCGCTATATAAAACTTTTAAAATAAAATAATAAGTTACTTCTTGGTTGTAATAATACTTAGTTTCACTATTCATTCAAATTAATGCTCATAACACAGACGCTGTTGTTAAATCAAGTTATTTTAAGAGAGCACTCGGAGATAAGAACAACTCCAAACATGTAACTAGTATGTGCAGAATACAAAAGGTACGCTTTTTTTTTACGGGAAGTGGTTAAATGTAGGCTAGTTTTTATGAAGTGCCAAACGTATTATAAAATGCTATTCACAAACCTACATGTGGAGACATCCGCCTCCTCTGTTTTTTCTACCTGTACGCCAGCATTTTAGAAGTAAATGTTAGAGGGACAGGGGGGAATATTTATGTAAAATGGGAGGGGGATAGGGAAATTTAAGGAGGGAAAGGCCACTACAAAGACCCACCAACAAAAGAGAAAGCCAGTTGCTATTCACAAAATACACTTCTATAATTTCAACAGCCCTAAAGGTGTCAAAATAGTAGCAAATGTACTCGCGCCCAGCTGTGGATAACGTCAAGCACCACACATGGCTATACATAGATACTGAAACACATTGTCATATAAATGAATGGAGGCAGAGATTTAAGATAACATCCAGAGGACCTAGGGGCAGATGTATCAAGCCTTTTTTTTGTCGCAAAAGCTGCGAATCGCAAAATAGCAGCGTTTGTGAAAAAAAACGGGAATTGCGATGTATGAAAAAATCGCAAGGCAAAATTAAGGAATCGCTAAATTTGTGATTCCTTAATTTTGCGCAAGCATTTAAGGAATCGCAAATTGTGATTCCTTAAATGCTATGTATGTAGCATTTGAGCTTTGCGAATTTCGGCTAAGAAATCGCAAATTACCACCAACTTATTGTTGGTGGTAATTTGCGAATTCTTTAAAAAAAGCACTTTTTGAAAATTCCAAAGGTGCCATGTGACGCTCATACATGCCCTTATGGCATGTATGTGCGCCATATGCGCACACATGTCATTTTCAGGGATGCAGCAGGGTGTTCTTGAGACACCCCTGCACCCTTGAAATTATTCTCAATTTACGATTAGCAATTTGCGAATCGCAAATTGAGAATAATTTCACATTCATTCCTATGGGCCTCCTGGCCCATAGAAATGAATGGGAAATTATTCCTTAATTGCGATTAGCAATTTGCTAATCGCAATTAAGGAATTTTAAGAAATCGCTAAAAAAAAGCGAATTTCTACATACATACCATTTTGCGATTTCTAAATAGCGATTCCTTAAAAATCGCTATTTAGAAATCGCAAAAGGGTATGTTGATACATCTGGCCCCTAATGCTATATAAATAAAAATATGTCTACATTTATATATGCATAAATATAGACAAACAGAATGGATTTAGGAAAGCTCTAAATGTAAAGTATGTGAATATGGTTGTAACAAGTTGAGTTTGAACTGCATGATGGTCAAAAAAGGAAAATCAATGAACCTATAACATGCGAGACCACACATGTAGTATACACAATAGAATGTGGATGTGGTAAAAAATATGTTGGGAGTATAGTTAATAAGTAAAAAAAATTAAGGATTTTGCAAAACCTGCGCGCAAATAACAAGGATTTTTCTTATACAATGACGAAACATGTTTGGGACACACACAATGGGAGTCAAGTAGGACTTAAATACAATGGGCCTTATTTGTGAATGCCTTACGCCACCGTTGTGTCACTTTTTTGTGACGCTGCGGTGGCGTAATCAATGTGCCACACAGCGCCCTATTTTCAAAGTGACGCATCTAGGCAGGTGTGCCAATTTGTAAAGCCCTGCGCTACATTATACCTGCGTCAGGTATAATGTATGCAGGGTGGGCGGATTCCACACGTAAAAAAAGCTCGTAGAAATAGTGCAGTGAAATCTCTGAGATTTCATTGCGCCACTTCTATGACATCAGTGCGTCAAACCCTTACGTATGCTTCAAGCAGGTGTAAGGACTGCCGCAGGGCCTTTCACATGGGACTCGCCCCATGTGTAATGACACATTGCTTGAGTTGCGTGTTTTCCGACACACTCCAGCAATGCGTCTTTACTGTGCCAATAGAGACCTCAGGATTTCTGATGTATATATTCAATCCTCGCGACATGGAGTGCCATAGTTTAAATGCAGCGCATCCATGGTGTCGCAAGGAGGGCGCAATGAAAAGTGTTGCATCACTGTTTTCAACCAGCGATGCAATACTTTTCATAAATGAGGGCCTATGGTATCCGCCATATATCCAAGTAGCCGAAAGGAGGAAATCTAGAATTATGGTTGAGGCAAGCCAAATCAAAATTAATCATATGGATAAGAACGAAGATTCCCTAGGGGACTGGATATAGATGCAGAGCTCCATGTTCATTTATTAGATGATTTTATCAACAACTAGCTTACCCGTCGCGCGTTGCTGCGATCTCAGAAGAAAGGAATGTTGCTGCTGCTCAGAAAGATAAGTATCTCTCCGACATCCTTGTTATTGATTTACTCTGCTTTGCTTATCTGATACTTGGATATATGTAAATAGGATGTTATTTAGTATTAACAGTTTCTATATATGTAAATAGGATGTTATTTAGTATTTTTTTAAACGTAGTTTATTGATTTTCTGTACGATACATACATAAACACAGATGCTCCAATGCCCTCAATAACATCTCTAATGCAATAGGTAACCCCCCATCTAAATCTCGTTACATACTGTGTTACGGTATCAATGTTGAGCAATCAATGTCCCACAGTAAGCTAATAAACTTCGCCAATTTTTCACCATCAACTTCCCTTTTCCAGAATAGGATGTTATTTAGTATTAAGAGTTTCCTATGTTTTCTGGGATTGGCCTTTATCTTCTGAATACCTCAGAATGACCCTTTTAAGGTGAAATTTTAACTTTTTTCTCTGGTTTGTGTACGCTTTCTAATGATACTTGTGTCTCTCACTCGATATTGGCACCTGTGTCTTTCACCCTAGACTACTTCCCCTCCGGTTCTATTTCGAACCGGATTAGGCCTCATCGCATTTGCTATACTTTTGAACGTGAGCGCGAGAGCACAGCGCTTACACGCTCATACCTTGCGCCCCCATCACGACTCGGGTTCATTACTGAACCCGCACCGTCTCGCCAACACTCCGTCTCGGCACAACGAAGACTGATTCTACATGTTTGGGCAGCTTCTCCAGCCCCCTCAACGCGCCTAGCTGCGCTCAAGGAGGGCCGGGTTGCATTATAGGAATGCACCTTCGGTGCGATTCTCGATGGTCGTTCGTTTGAGAAGAACGGGCTTGATCAGTTTGTATTCGAACAGCTTCTAATCTTGCTTTATTTTTAAAAAATGTATGCCAGAAACCTTCGCAGGAGTGTACTCAACAACTTCCCAAAGTTTCATGGCGATCGGATGAATGGTGTAGTAATGCATAAAGTACAAACAGACAGACATTCGTTTTTATATATATAGATAACATTGTTTGATCATATTTCCTGATATGTAGATGTATCTGCATCAATAGTCTGAAGAGCACATGCAAATTCTAAATATAGGCACTTTAACCTGGCAGCAGGCACTTTAATCAAATAAATAATCATTTAAGTCCCATGTTTACATATCAGAGATAAATATATCCCTGATATATAACCAAAGAAGAAAATGATTTTTCTGCATTGAGGAGTTATGTATGCATTAGCATTTTTCACGGGTACTTTACCTTAAATTCGACATAAGAATGAGCACCTAAGATGTAGCACTTTAGAGGAGTGGGAAAATGTATGTGACATACGTGAATGATTTGTGCAATATGAGCTAATTGGAGCATGAGCACCTTATATGAAGCACTTTATAATAGTGGACTAATAAATACAAAGCACTTTCACAAAAATAACAGTTTGATTTGTGCAATATTGGCTCGTACAGAGTAATTTGACAAGAATAAACTTGGCCATACGAAGTTGGTGCAATAGTGGAATTAAGAGAAGCAAATATATATCTTTTAAGTGTGAGAATGGTATCAATCACATGAATTCATTATGTGGAATAATTAGACAAGATTGGCTGAATAGTAGAATATGTATGAGTATTTGATATCAAACAGTAAAAAAGAATTATTGATTTGAAGCTATTATGTCCCGTGCATATGATAAAAAGCAAATGTAAAATCCAAAAAGAGAACTTAAAATAACAATTTAAGACTACATTAGTTGGATTGATTAAAAGTTTTTTTCTTCATTTTTAGGTCGAGCCTCGCGTAAGTAGTGCGAAGCACCTCTATTGTTAGGGAATTGCCTTGGAAGTGGGACAGGAGATGGGCACGCGCAGAGCTTTCGACGATTTCAGCAGGTGTACGCGCACATACAGCCACGCGCTGTGCACATCTCCTGTCCCCTTCCTTCAAGCCAGCATGCACTTTCACTTTCTGTTATTTCTTATTAAAAAAATCTTGGCCCATTGTTGGAGCGGCCCGCAACGACGGGTCCGCTCAGGAAATAAATCTCTACACTGTGCCTTCATCGGCACAAGCATTACACTAATGAAGAATCCCCCACTCACTCGGTCTGCGGGGGAAATCCTCCTCAGCAGCTGGCTGCGGCGCTTTTCTGCAGCACTCCAGCTCCTCTGCCAGCACGATGCGGGGCTCTCTCCTTAGGCATGGGAGCCCCGCAGTGCTATCAGATGGTCTTCACCCGGGCCCCCTCCTGGGACCCGGGATTTCAGCTCTCGCACTTCGCTTTGGCGCTGGGGCTCCCTCTTTACCACGAAAGTTGGAAATGGTGCGCATGCGCGGGCAGCCCCCGCCCTCCCAGGTCTCCTCCCAGCCCGGATACTGAGCTGCTTTCTGTTTCGCTTCTTATCTCCCTGCCTCAGCTTGTTGAATCTGTTATACACTTTAAATGACCAACCCGGAAATCCCAAAATGTTCTACTTATCCGGATCTTGAACTTGATAGTTTTAGCAGATGAGGGAAGCACCTTCTGGCGGTAGACCAGGAGCTTTTGCTTTTATGCGCAGCGTGCAGCAACATGCGTCTAAGGGGAGTTGGAATCCAGGCTGATGCCCTGTCCAGTCCTTGCAGGCCCCCGCCCAAGAGCTCTAAGAGGGAGGCCCCTGAGGTTACGGGCTGTCTCACCATCGAGTCCTTGGCAGGCCTGCGTCTAAAAGCTCTCTCAGCCCTTGATGTCCTGGGCTGTCTCACCCTACTCGGCAGGCCAATGTTTAAGAGCTCTCTCGGGCCCCTGGGGTCACGGGCTGCCTCACCCTGCAGTTCTCATCAGGCCGGCGCCCAAGAGCTCTCTCAGGGCCCCTGAGAGGCCGGGCTGTCTCACCCCTGAGACCTCGGGGCCCGCGTCCAAGAGCGCTCTCAGGGCCGCTGGTGCTTCGCGCATGTTTCCGTGCTCTCGGAGCTGGAGAAAGCATTTCTTTAATGGGGAATGTAACGAGGCTGCTTGCTAATGACCCGTGTTCACGGTCACTGGCGGCTGCTCTGATTTATAAAGTGCCAAGAGCCTGCGCGGGCCTCGGATCCTTTGACGTCCCTGGGCAGCGGCCACAAAAGCCCGGCTCCAGCCACTGCGCGTGCGGATGCGAGTGATGAACGGCCCCGCAACAGAGCTCCCGTTCACTCTCGCTTCTGTTCAGTTTGAAGAGATTGCCGGTCTGCAAATTGTTACTGCACACAGAAAGGCCCGAGAAACTTTCAAGAATAATATGCCAAAGCTGCCAAGGAGAGGGGCTCGCAGGGGAAGCGTGGAATGTGTCTTCATGGGAGGGATTAATGCATTTTCCTACAGTTCATATGGTTAGGATTACAACCCCTCGTCCACAGAAATGTCCCTGCAGGAGCGGAGCCGGGCAAGTGTGTCTCCTCTTCATTCTGAGATTTCGAAATTCTCAGCAAATTCCTTCGTGTGCAGAACAACATTTCATTTAAAACGCTCCCTGGGGAGTATTTGCATTCCTGTCTTAGTAAAGTGCTCAGCGACTTAATGATTGGGTCTCTATTGCAGCCCTCTTCGCCGCCCTGATGCATGCCCCACAGTGCCTCTTTTGGACCAGAATCTCAGAAGATAGTTGTATTTTAGGAGGCAATACATACATACAAGCAATGTAATCGCACTGCCCATTCCGCTGTCTTTCTTTTTTTAAATGACTGCCCTCGTAGAAACATTAGCGGAATTGTTCGCTCGTTAACGTTTGAAATCTTTTAGGCATGGGTTTGTGTTGATTTTGTTTCAGTACAGAAGCTGAGCCTGCCCTCTATCACGAATGAAGTGCCACACGCAGGCGCCTATCTATTTTTACAAGCCATTGATTATTGATTTACTATATAATTTGTAAGTATTGGTTTTTTACTGTTACGTGTACTGCTGCGCCTTGCCCAACGTCTATTCTATAACAAGGTATCTATGCACTAGCAGCAGAAGCTGTGTCTATAAGCTCTTGGGGTAAGGCCCTGTGCCTTTAGTCAATAGGCGTAGAAGCTGTCTGTCTGCACTTTACCAGAAGCTGTGCCTCTAAGCACTAAGAGCGGTAGCGGTGTCTGTAAGCACTAGCTGCAGAAACCTGCACTTCCGAAATAAAGGTAGGCGTGCAGCGGAATCCCCGGTGCGGCTTATCAACTAGCGCTCTGCCTTAGAAGTGCCGGCTTCGTTTCCAGCCCTTCTGTGGTGTCTTCCATTCGAGGGGAACCCCCTCTCCTGAGGTCGAAGCTGGATGTAAGACTAGCCACAGAGGACGTGGACTGTGTCCCTTACTTATGACAGGCAGACAGCGCTGTATAACAACATCCCACCCTCTGAAACAGAGCACAGACCGTAGCAACCAAAGTTCAAACACAGCTTATTCCATGACTCAGCTACATACCCATGCAATAACATAGTAACCAATATTACAGCTAATGGACACACACAACCACACACACAACCACACACACACAACCACGCACACACACACACAACCACACACACCCACACAGACACAACCACAACCACACACACAACCACACCCAAGCACACACCCAAGCACACACACACACAAAACCACATATACACATAACCACACAACCACACACACACACAACCACTGTATAAAAAATATAAAAAAACAATTGCAATGCAATAGGTCTCACGTTACTGAATCTTTGAGCCAACCGCACACACACACAACCACACGCACACAGCCACACACACACAACCACACACACAACCACACAACCACACACACCACCACATACACAACCACAAACACAACACACACAACACACACACAACCACACACACACACAACAACACACACAACCACACATACAACCACACGCAACCACACACACACAACCACACCGTCAGTGCACACTTTCACCAAGCACAGACACCATCAGTCATCAGTGCACGCTTTCACCGGGCACAAACACCACCAGCCGTCACTGCACGCTTTCACCGGACACAAACACCACCAGCCGTTAGTGCACGCTCCCACCAGGCACACACCACCAGACATCAGTGCGTGTTTTCACCAGGCACACACACACACCAGCCGTCAGTGTGCGTTTTCACCAGGCACACACACACCACCAGCCGTCAGTGCGCGCTTTCACCAGGCACACACACACCACCAGCCGTCAGTGCACGCTTTCACCAGGCACACACACACCACCAGCCACCAGTGCACGTTTTCACCAGGCACACACACACCACCAGCCGTCAGTGCACACTTTCACCAGGCACACACACCCCACCAGCCATCAGTGCACGCATTCATCAGACACACACCACCAGCCATCAGTGCACGCTTTCACCAGGCACACACACCACCAGCCATCAATGCACGCTTCCACCAGGCACACACACCACCAGCCGGCAGTGCACACTTCCACCAGGCACACACACCACCAGCCATCAGTGCACAATTTCTACAGACACACACACCACCAGCCATCAGTGCACACATCAATTGTTAACACATCCACAATTAACTATTGTAGCAATAGCAGTATGGCGCACTTTACTTTTAAACATATTCATCTAAAGCGCAGCATGCCACCATTGCTACAAAGATAAATACACATTTTTTGGCCTATAATTTTTAGACTTTTGTTGCAATTAATGTTGCAATATTTAGCAATGCCAATAGCTCAAACTTAATTAATTCGAGACCTATTGCATTGTAAATGCTTGTTTCATTTGAACATTGTAGAAACCAACAACAGTATTAAAGAAATATTGAATTTTAAGCTATGGAGTACTATATCTAGAATGCTGTTTCATTAATTTTATAATCACTGAAATTACAAGATTAGTTACTTACAGTTACTTACAGCGTGTCATGTTTGATATATAGGATCGTCCTTTCACTTTTCATTTTTTCTTGACATTTATGACTTGTGACATATGAGGAGATGAGTAATATACTTGTAATCAGAGAACAATTCTAAACTGATTGTAAAATGATAAAAGCATATGGATGATATGTAATGTGCAGTTTAGTCTTTCTCTTATGTGCAGCCGGCGAGGGGCAGATTGCATGACTGTCATTTTAAGAGACATGCTTGTAAACTCTGTGGTCCTGTCAAAGGCTGTAGTCGAAACGTGTCATCCATGACCTGCATTTCTAAAAAATAAAAAAGAACAAATCACTGTATAGTTTTCGATTGCTGTGCTGCCTTCTTCTTTCTGCCCGCATGAAGGAAAGTCTGTGTTCGTTTGAAAGGAGGTTGAATGATATGTATGTATACATATACACTCATACGCATATTACATATATATATATATATATATATATATATATATATATATATATATATATATATATATATATATATATATATATATATATATATATATATATTACCTACTGGCGATAGCCAGTAGGTATATATAGTTAGGATTTTTTCTCTATGGGATTTCTGAAACTTCTATGTCTAATAACTTTGGCGTTGATGGACGGAATTGGCTGAAATTTTCAGGAAAATGGCACATTTTGTTTCTGAGCAGCCCCTGAAAATTTGGGGGGGTTTCGTCAAGGGGGGGCTGAGAAAAAAGGGGGTCCCAAAACGTGTTTTTAACATTGAGTTTTCCATAGGGTGGTTGGACTCACTTTTAGCCCGAACGGCTGAATGGATTTCCACCAAACTTGGCAAAATTGTAGGGACTGGTACCCCGATGTGCCTTTGCTATGTCTCAAGATATATGCTCCAGTGGTTTTTACGAAAATTAACTTTGAAAAATATATATTGGGCTACATTGGGCTATATATATGTTGGAGCCCAAATGTAGCCCAAATGTAGCCCAATGTAGCCCAATGTAGCCCAAAGATGGCCACCAGAGACAAAAAAATACAAATGTAGCCCAAATATCAGCCAGATGTAGCCCAACTATAGCCCAATGACAGAATGTCCCAGAGTGTTCTAAAGAACAGCTAGAGCGCTAACAGTCTTACTTTGCCAGTAGGTATATATAGTTAGGATTTTTTTGAATAGGGATTTCTGAAAATTCTATGTTGAATAACTTTGGCGTTGATGGACGGAATTGGCTGAAATTTTCAGGAAAATGGCACATTTTGTCTCTGACCGTCCCCTGAAAGTTTGGGGGGGGGGTTTCATCAAGTGGGGGCCGAGAAAAAAGGGGGGTCCCAAAACATGTTTTTAACATTGAGTGTTCCATAGGGTGGTTGGACTCACTTTTAGCCTGAACGGCTGAATGGATTTCCACCAAACTTGGCAAAATTGTAGGGACTGGTACCCAGATGTGCCTTTGCTATGTCTCAAGATATATGCTCCAGTGGTTTTTACGAAAATTTACTTTGAAAAATATATATTGGGCTACATTGGGCTATATATATGTTGGAGCCCAAATGTAGCCCAATGTAGCCCAATGTAGCCCAAAGATGGCCACCAGAGACAAAAAAAAACAAATGTAGCCCAAATATCAGCCAGATGTAGCCCAACTATAGCCCAATGACAGAATGTCCCAGAGTGTTCTAAAGAACAACTAGAACGCTAACAGTCTTACTTATGACAAAAGTATGGCACACCTGAAGTCATCTTGATTGGAATAAAGTGGTAACACTTAATACATTTAATTTGAAAAGGAACAAAATGAGGGGTTTCATTTTGCCATAGAAATGTTATATATATATATATATATATATATATAATATATATATATATATATATATATATATATATATATATATATATATATATATATATTTGAAACCAAAGTTTTCCGGAGCGCCGCAGCATACCACAGCTTCCCCCAGGAACACAGATGCAAGGCCCAAATATATATATATTCACAGAAAAAACCATAGGTTTGAGACCATATATAGTTAGGTATTTGCATTTACAAAACCTTAAAAATTCAATGAAAAAACCATAGGTTTGAGACCATATATAGTTAGGTGAATATTTTAATCATAAAAAAACCAATGAAATTCCATATATAGTTAGTTGCACTAACTATATATTTCGCGCACCCGCAATCCACTGCTGATGATGTCACATATTACATCATTCATGACATGGTCAGTGACATCACTGATGACATCACTGATGACATCTCAAATGACATCACTGATGACATCACTGATGACATCTCAAATGACATCACTGATGACATCACTGATGACCTCACTGATGACATCACTGATCACATCTCATTTGACATCATTGATCACATCACTGATGACATCATTCATGTGCTAATACGATGAACCTCTTCAGACTCTAATATAACCTTAGATACACTCAGTGTATACAGACACTCACACACTGTCACTCATCCATGGAGTTACTCACACACCTAGTCAGTCATGCAAAGAATCAATCTCACATCCATTTCCTCAAATATACAGTTATACACACCTTACTTATTCAAACATATACTAACACATATTTACTCTCTTATACAATCCCTGATACAAGTTCACAATGATCCATACAGCCACTCACACATTCACTGGCTCTCATGCACAGTTATTTATATATGCCAACTCTCACATGTACTGTGTTTTACATATGTACTTACTATGACATGTAGCATTGAGATATCAATTCACTCATCAATACACTCATGCACACAGTCAACCGCCCATGTAGCTGTTTCCACATGCACTCTTGAACTCATACACCTAGTGAATCAACTGCTCACACATCTATGCACAGAGTCACACACCTCCCAGCCACCCCCACACACACTCAATCTCCCATACAAATACTTGGGCAACCAATCAATAACACATATACCCTCTCGTATAGCTAATGATCAACACATGCAGCAGTTTACACCACAACAGACATACTGATGCTCACATTCAAACAGTTTAGTCACTAACCCATGCATTTAGTACGACACATTTATTCACTCACTCATACAGTCAGTCACGCACCTACTAAATCCAGACACTTATACATCCACTCATTCTTCAATATGTAAAACATATTTAAACTTTACAGAAACACACAGTCACTGGATGATGTCATCAGTTATGTCATCAGTGAGGTCATTTGAGATGTCATCAGTGATGTCATCAGTGATGTCATTTGAGATGTCATCAGTGATGTCATTTGAGATGTCATCAGTGATGTCATCAGTGATGTCACTGACCATGTCATGAATGATGTAATATGTGACATCATCAGCAGTGGATTGCGGGTGCGTGAAATATATAGTTAGTGCAACTAACTATATATGGAATTTCATTGGTTTTTTATGATTAAAATATTCACCTAACTATATATGGTCTCAAACCTATGGTTTTTTCATTGAATATATATATATATATATATATATATATATATATATATATATATATATATATATATATATATATATATATATATATATATATATATATATATATATATATATATACACATATATATGTATGTATATATATATATATGTTTTAATTTTAGAATGTATTGATAAACTATATTTAAATTAAGAATTAAGTTTTGTGGAAAATTACAAATAATTTAAATATTTCAACACATACTTTTTTAATAAAATGTAATACATATCAAATAAACAGAAAAAATGCGATATAACAGCAGATAACAAAGTCAATTAGGGGCACATCTAGAATACATACACTAGATGCAAAGTGAGATATAAACAGCCTCTTTAGTAAGATAAAAGAGACCTATGGGTGGCCAAGCCAAAGCAAGGGCACAGTTAGGTATTGTATGTGCATTTTTAGAAGGTGAATCACTTTTATATTTCTTGTCTGGCAGCAATTTTCAGATTCCGAAGCCATTCCCAGAGGAAGAGTGAATCTGGAGGAATTTCTTCTTGCACTTTGAGATTTCAAGCCTATGATGAGCATTAGTTTCAGAAGTTTTATTCGTTGTAAACAATTTGATTTTGGTGCTAGGACTAATATATTTGCGGAAAGATACCCCAAGGGTGTATGAGAGTTCACCTAGAGGCTCAACATATACATTGAGCAGCAGAGTGGCTAGGATTGAGCTTTGAGGAACTCCTAACAGTGTGAGTGTATGCCTAGAAGAGGAGTTGGCGATTTTCGCACATTGTAATGTATTGGTGAGATAAGACATGAACCATTTAAGGACTTTCCCATCTAAACCCATCCTATAATTAAGTAATGACATGAGAATATTGTGGTCGATAGCATCACATGCAGATGATAGCTGGTAAGCAGGAGCTTCCTGTACCAAAAGGTCAGATGGTGTCACCCACTATATTGCGAATCACAAACCTAATTGGAAGAGGCCCAAGAATTGCTGACCACCAGTATGCATGTTGAACTGAACACAGTTTTCAAGTAATCTGATTAGATAAAAGCAGTACCCCAAAAACTCACCAGAAGTATGTTGCTGGCCACAGGGTCGGGTCACTGTCTCTATGCTAGCAAAGTAGCCTACAAGGAAGCCTTGGCACTCTATAAAGCCATGATTGTTAAAGCCAAAAAAGACTATTACACTGACCAGATTCAGAAAGCCAAAAATTCTAGCAGATTATTGTTTCAAATCACCAAAGCATTGTCAGGCAATTCCCCCGACCTCACCCCTCCCCCATCGCAACTTCTATGTGATTCGCTAGCTTCCTTTTTCTTTACCAAAGTGGATGATATTTACCCAGCATTTTCCATCAATTCACTTGCGAGGACAGTCAACCCCCCCATTTTAGCTCCAGTAAATATGTTCCCCAGCTTCCAACCAGTCACCTCCGACCAAATAAAAATTACACTGTCTACCATTAAATCAGGATCACCCCTGGACCCCTGTCCACTCTCAGTACTTCTGCCGGTAATGGACTCTATCATACCACTACTGACTCAGGTGTGCAATTCCATTCTCCTATCAGGCAACTATCCAGACCCCCTTAAAAACACTTTACTAAAACCCCTGTTAAAAAAAACGTCCCTGGATAAAAGTGAGCTAAAAAACTACTGTCCCATCGCAAGTCTCCCTTTCATGGCGAAGGTGATTGAAAAAACTATGAACATTCAGATTTCCGAATTTATTGAAAAACACCATCTTCTGGATAACACGCAATTTGGATTTAGGAAATACCATGGGACAGAGACAGCCTTGATTAAGGCTGCTGATGACATCAGGGTTATCAGGGATCAAGGGGGCACAGCCATTCTAGTAATGCTGGATTTATCAGCAGCTTTCGACACGGTCGACCATACCATCTTGGTCGACCGTGTCGAGGGATTTGGCATCTGCCACACTGCCAAAGACTTAATTGCGTCCTTTCTTGCCAAAAGAACGCAGGCTGTTATCTTAGGACCCTTCCAATCGGCCCAACTTTCATCTCCATGTGGAGTACCTCAAGGCTCATCCCTGAGTCCGACACTCTTTAATATCTATGTGTCGGACCTTGCTAAAACCATCAAAGCACACGGGATGAGCCTAACCTCCTACGCCGACGATACCCAGCTTGTGTTGGCGATTAAGGGGGATGGAGATCTTATGGCTGAAAAATTCAAGAAGGGACTGTTAGGTATAGGAGAATGGATGGCTACCAACTGCCTTAAATTAAACTCAGAAAAAACTGAGGTACTCATTTTCGGACCCCTTTCGCCAGCCTGGCCATCAAGTTGGTGGCCAGAAGCTTTCGGCACTCCTCCCATTCCAACTGCTAAAGTCAGGAACCTCGGTATCATCTTCGACGAGGGTCTAAATTTCATGGATCATGCTAACAAAACAGTGTCCATAGCACACCTGAAGCTAAAGATGATAAGGAAAATACGTCCTTTTCTTCCTGATTCAGCCATCAAAACTCTGGTTACCTCTCTTGTCCTCTCTTCTCTGGACTATTGTAACGGTCTTTTCCTTAATGCTCAATCCAGAGTAATTACTAAACTGCAGACTATTCAGAATGCAGCTGCCCGTCTGCTCTCGCGCAAAACAAAATATGAATCCATATCTAACAATATAAAGGACTTCCATTGGCTCACTGTGCGAAATAGAATCCACTTTAAGTCCCTCTGTATTGTGTTTAAAGCACTCAACAACCAAGGACCCTACTTTTTGAAAGAACAGCTACAACAATACAAACCTAACAGAGCTCTACGATCAGCCTCCCTCAATCAACTGGTCATTCCTCGTACTAAGACCGTCACCTGGGGCGACCGGCGCTTTTTGGTGGCCGCCCCAAGGCTCTGGAACACGCTTCCCCCAAACATCAGGGATAGCCCCTCTCTTCTCCAATTCCGCAAACTTTTAAAAACCTGGCTGTTTGCTCAATAATCATCCCTCCCTTATGTTGACCGTCACAGATAAATGGTTTTACTAGCGCCAAGACGCCCAAGGGTAAATGATGCGCTTTACAAATATCAAAAATAAACAAATAAAATAAATATGTTCTTCTGGTGCTCTCTGGTGGAAAGGGAGGGACTTCCTCCCTTGTTCCATGCAAATCCAACCACTGCAGCTCCAGGATTGGTTGGAGCAGGCTAACCCAGCACTCATTTTGAGGCTGGAGGCCTGCGGCTGTAATCTGTTGGCTGTTTTCTCAGCCTTGGGATTGCAGGCTCTGAAGTGTGCAGGTCAAATTGGTCGGCTTTAAACAGCCGACCAATCTTTCATGTGCACTGGCAGGGGGCTGACATAACAGTGCAACTGCCCTAATCAACCCTGCCCGTTGCCCTCACGTTGTAGCAGGGCGAGCCTGCCACACATGATAACATTTTATTTTTTACCATTTTAAGAATGTGTGTGCCTGCTCCGCTGGCAGCAGGCAGGGCGAAGCCCCTCCGCCATAACGGAGGAGCACCCGCTGGATAAAAGAGGCCTGTGATGAGTCTTACTCTGGATTGCTTACTTCATGCTGCTGATGTGTGCTACCACTTTATGCACCGCATCACCACTTCATGCGCCACATCACCACTTCTTGCACCGCATCACCACTTCATGCGCCACATCACCACTTATTGCACCTCAGCCAGTTATGCAGTAGGTCAGGCTTCAGGACAAATTCATTTCCTGTTTGGTCCTGTTAGGACTTGGTAAACGCTTAGGGTCAGGGCCAAAAAGTCTGCCTCACACACTTCGGACATGTGTAATGTGCCTGATCTCCCGCTCTCCACATACAATTCCCACACTCACACATAGATACGCACCTCATCCACATCAAGCATACTTGCACTGTCAATCCTAACACCCTCATTTATTCGCATTGCACCCTCAGCGCAACAGTGCATCTAATGTTCATCATTGACCATCCCACATTTTGCAAGCAGTATCAGCATATGAAACCTTGAAATAACCTTAATCACAGAAACATGTTCTACCTCTGGGCTTGGTTCCCAGCTACTCCTCTCTACCTCCTGGCTTCACAAGGTCTGTGAATACAGTAGTATTGCATTGTGAATGGCTAGTAGCTGCTGGAAAAAAGCAGTCCATAGACGAAAGGGGTATTAACTAAAGTTATTAAAAATTGCAAAAGCTTATGTTTCATACAACAGCTTTTGCAGCCTCTAAGCGTCATCAATAGCAGGAATTATCAATGTAATGGCATTTTGTAACAGGAATATTCAAATGGTTCAATGTTTATGACATGCAACCCCAACAGTGATGTAACAGAGGTGGATCTACAACTTCCACCATTCCTTGGAACCCTAGGGAACAAACATGGGATAACAGACTATCCCAGGTACCAAGTTTCAGTATTTTTTTTACTGGTCTGCCAATTAAAAAAACGTAATAGCATTCAAACCCAGACACACACTTTCTCAGGAAGAAATGATCAATGTATAGCAAAGCAGCCTGTTCGTTCAATCTGTCAAACTTCTTTAACTTTGCTAACTCCATGATCCCAACAATCCATGTATTATCATCATCAATTGATTGAGCTGTGCGTTCATATAGTGATGGATATCCGACAAGGGCCTCAGGGTTCTAGAACCTAGACATTATGATCATGAAATCATTAAAGTTACATTGCTATAGTATAAAACCAGTTTTACGAAAGCGAATATGTTCCAAAATTGAAATCACACTCCTATTGGTGTATGTTTTGGATACTGTGCGCTATTCAATAATGTCTGGTTTTCACCAGAACGCGGCTAATAATATGGTGGTGACTATAAATCCTAACACAGCCTAAGTAACAGAGATCACAGACAGTCGGATGAAAAGACAATTCCTTTTACCATGCCAATCACCCTGCTTGCCTGCTGTACCCGACCGACCCGTTGTGCTTGTGCCTGTTGACTCTATTTATGGCCTAAAGAAAATATGCACATGCCAGACCTAATGTCTGCAAGGATGGTTAATTGAGAGGTGAGGGATTTGCAGGCAGGACACATTGGAGAGAAATACAAGAGAACCATACCATTCCTGGCAGTGTGCAGGATATGGATTGGTGGGTCAATGTGACCACCAATGACTCTCGTAACAGCCAGCTCCTGATGCTACAGAGTACAATGGGTTTTGATTGCAGTGCATGGAAAGTGCACTATTAATGTACCACAATGAAAGTACTCCTTAGGTGGACTTATGTACCTAATAGCCAAGCATTCAAGAAAGAAAGAAAAACTCCCCTCGGCTAATCCAAAATGCGAATGGCAATTTAGCTGAAGCCAGTTGAGCCAAACAAACCAGTGACTGAAGGGGGTGACCCAAGACTTCAATCAATCAGCCAATCAATCAGGGGTTTGTAAAGTGCAGCTAATCAGCCAAAGGGGTTTCAAGGCGCTGAGGGGGAGGGGGTGCAGCTCCTGGAAGATCACGGTGATTCTTCAAAGAGCCAGGTCTTGAGGTCCCTCAAGAACTTGAAGAGTGTTGGTGTCTGACGGAGGTGAAGAGGGAGGATGTTCCATGCCTTGGCCGTGAGGAGGGAGAAGGAGCATCCTCCTGTTCTGGTTTTCTTGATGCTTGGTACTGTCGTAAGAGAGAGCTGGGCTGAGAGGAGTGCTCTTTGGGGTGCTTGGAACGAGAGGTGGTGGTTTATGTAGGCGGGTCCGGTGTTGTGGAGGGCGTTGTGTGTGTGGGTGAGAAGCTTGAAGGTGATTCTCTTCTCAACGGGGAGCCAGAGTAGTGACCGCAGGTGTTGATTGATGTGGCATGGGCGTGGTAGGTTGAGGACTAGTCTGGCAGCAGCGTTTTGGACGTTCTGGAGCTTGTGGGTGATGTTCTTGTTGATCCCAGCATGGAGTGCATTGCCGTAGTTTAGTCTTCTGATGATGAGGGCGTGTGTGACAGTTTTCCTGTGTTCAAGGGGAATACAGTTGAAGGTTTTTCGGAGTAGGCAGAGGATGTGGTAGCAAGAAGAGGTGACAGCAATGATCTGGCGGTCCATTTTGAGTTTGGAGTCCAGGATGATTCCGAAGTTGCATGTGTGGTCTGTGGGGCAGCGAGGGTTCCCGAGTGCGGGGGGCCACCAGGTGTCATTCCAGGCGTTGGTATTTGGGCCCATGATGAGTACCTCAGTTTTGTCTGTGTTGAGTTGTAGGCAGCTGTTCTTCATCCACCTGGCCACTGCTTCCATTCCTTCTTGAAAATTCTGTATGGAGATGGTGGGTTTGTTGGATAGGGAGAACATGAGTTGGGTGTTGTCTGCGTATGATACGATATTGAGTCTGAGTGATCTGACGATGGATGTGAGTGGTGCCATGTAGACGTTGAAAAGGGTGGGACTGATGGAGAATCCTTGGGGACTCCGCAGGTGGTCTTTGTGGGTTCCGAGAGGAAAGGAGGGGGTCTGACCCTCTGCGTTCTGCCGGAGAAGAAAGAGCAGATCTAGTTGAGTGCCTTGTTCCGGATTCCTGCATCATGAATTCTGCAGGCTAGGGTGCAGTGTGAGACTGTGTCGAAGGCTCGGAAAGGTCCGGGAGGACATGGTCCACAGTCTCTCCTCTGTTGAGGAGGGAGTGGATGACGTTTGTTGCGGCGAATAGGGCCGTCTTGGTCTTGTGATTCTTCCTGAACTCTGATTGGGAGGGGTCGAGGATGTTGTTTCCTTCTATGAACGAGGCGAGTTGACTGCTTTTTCCATGACTTTCACTGGATATGGGAGTAAGGCGATCGGTCTGATGTTCTTGATGTAGTTAGGGTCCGCCAAGGTTTTTTTCAGGAGAGCGTTGATCTCGGCATGTTTCCAGCCATCAGAAAAGGAGGCGGTAGTGAAGGAGCGGTTGATGATTTGTTGAAGCTCGGGATGATGATGTCTACGGCTCTGTGGTAGATGTGGTGGGGGCAGGAATCCGGGGGGAGTCAGAGTGGGTTGCCTTCATAGTCTTTAGGGTGTCTTCGATGCTGAGGGTGGTCCAGCTGTCCAGTGTCGGCTGCGTGGTGTGGGGAGCGGTGGGTGTGGGTTCCTCATGAAGGTTGTTGTTGTCGAAGTTGTCAAATATTATCTTGATTTTGTGATGGAAGAAGGCACTGAGTCTGTCGCAAACATCCTGGGAGGGTGGGATGTCGGTAGGCTCACTGTTGGATTTGGTGAACTCTTTGATGATACCAAAGATTTCCTTGTTGTTGTGTGCGCGGGTGGAGATTCTGTCCTGGAGAGCTTTCTTGCTTGAGTGTCTGATGAGTTTGTGGTGGGCGGTGATGGCTGCTCTGAAGTTGTCAAGGTCCCCTGGGGTTTTGGAGTTCCTTTATAGCTTTTCGAGGAGTCTGCAGGTTTGTCTAGATTCTCGGAGTTCGGTGGAGAACCAGCTGGCTTTCTTGGCATGTGGGTTGGACGTTTTCTTGAGGGGGCGATGGTGTTGGCGCAGTCGGTGATTCAGTTGTGTAGGGTGCGGGTAGCGGGTGGTAGGGTCGTCGTCTGTGGCGGTGGGAGCAGAGCTGCTGAGGAAGGCGGCAAGCTGATTGTCGGAGATCATGTTCCAATTCCTATGATGGAGCTGGTGTGGGAGTCTGCGGGAGATATTTGTTTTGAAGGTACAGTGGACGCAGCGGTGGTCCAACCATGGGAGTTCAGAGGTATGGCTGAAGGTGATGGAGTTTCCTGCAGTGAAGATGGGCTTGAGGGTGTGTCCTACTGAGTACGTTGGTTCTGGTACGATCTGTTTGAGTCCGATGTTTTGGAGCTTGTCAAGGAGGGAGATGGAGTTGGGTTCCTGACGGTTATCTAGGTGGAAGTTGAGGTCTCCCAGCAAGGTGTAGTTGGTGGAGGTGATGGCTTGTGGAGTGATGATGTCGGTGATGAAGAAAGGTGCGCAGCGTCCGGGGGGGTCTGTAAATGAGGATGCCTTGGAGGGTGGTGGATGGGTTGGTCTGTATCTTGAAGTGGAAGCGCTCCATCAGGTCTGTGGGCCAGTCAGTGTAGGTGCTCAAACAGAGGTTGGCCTTGTGAGCTATGGCAATGCCTCCCCGGGGCGGTCCTTCGGAGTGATCTTGTAGCCTTTGGGCATGGCGATCGTGATGTCAGGTCCCGAGATGGCGTTCGTCCAGGTTTTGGTAACGAAGGCGACATCAGGGGTGGTGCTGTCGAGGTGGTCTCAGATTTCTGTTGCATATCTGTGGAGGGAGCGGACGTTGAGGAGGATGCATTGCAGGGTTTAGGGTGCAGTGGAATTGTTGCTGGAGGGTGGAGGTGGGCCCTGGGTCTCGGCGAAGGTGAAGAAGTGTCGGCAAGTGAAGGGTTCATGGGTGTTGAGGTGAAGAGAGCTTGCAGTTGTTGTTCTTGCCGACGTTGATTGCATAGAGAGCTGAGGAGCTGTAGCATTGGCGGGTTGGAGGACCAGGATTCCTGGCACTGGTCGTGGGCGATCGTGGACGGGCGCAGACTGGCTTACTTTTGGCGAGTCTTCGGCATGTGCTATAGCAATCAGCTGCCATGGGATAGTCACCCATTTCACAAAACAGAATAGATGTTTTATCCACAGGGACTATTTTACATTCTAATGGACTATTTTGCATCTAAAATGTACACAGTATTCCCACATACAACTATTTATGTCATATGTACATTGTGTATCTATAAATCCATGCTTTTTGAGGTTGTTTTCCCCTGCAGCAGGCCTTTTTTCTGTTTTTGTCAATGCCTTTAGATTACTTTAAGATGACCGCTTATTAACTTTTTAATATGGATGGCCTGACCCTGAATGGCAGTGCCAATGTTTCGATCCTGCAAACATTTATTGCCATATTTGATTGTATTTTTTTTGTTTATCTCTGGTGATTTCTCTGCCTTGTCATTGGGGCTGTATATTTCTTCTTTTTAAAACCGCCTGCTCAAGGTAGCAATGATTTTTAGGTCTCGCCTAGGCAGAGCATGCGCTGTCTCTTGAGACTTGCTGTATCTACTGTATGGCCTTTCAGCACGCCCATCCGTTTTCATTCGCTCCTTCATGTGCCTTTCTAAATTCCTTTGTTTTCGTTGTTGAATAGTTTACATTTGTCCCTCCCTTTGCTGTTTTGGTCATGCCCCGGTGACTGCAAGACCAAAACAGCAAAGGGACTTACATGGATCACTTCACTATCGGCCATATAACTTAGTTTCGGCACCTTACTTTTCTTTTGCCTGGGCTTGTTTTGACTTTCTGAACACACTCAGCAGAGGGCTGCAAATCATGTCCTTATCTTGTTTTCCACTGTCTTTGGTTTCACAAGCACTTTTTCAGACAGAGGCAATGTTGTTTTTCATCTTATAACATTTTTGGTTTCATTAGCTCAAATGTCCAAACCTTAACTAACTCTGGGGCATATTAACAAGGGGCGGCAATGATATTATCGCCGCTTTAGAGCCTCCCATCGCATCGCTAATGAGATGCAAAGGAGGCATGCCTGATAAGACTCCCTTGGGAAAATATCGCTAACCCAGCTTCGTCATATTAACGACGAGGGTTAGCAATATTTAAAATCACATTAAGTATGCCTTAACACAGGAATTTAACGTTCGTTAAATTCCTGACTAAAGCATACCTAACATGGGGGGGGGGGATTTTGTGGCTAAGACCACAGGCTCTATCACCAAGGATATCGCTGTTTTCCATGGAACATCGCTGGAAAACCAGCGATGTTCCATGGAAATAATCGCTATCACTGGAATAATTATCGCCATTGTGCTATGTGTTGTTCATACAGCGCTAGTATGGCGATAATTATCTGCAATAAAAATCCCCACGCTAAGAGCGGCCAGAGATAATTATCGCTGCCGCTTGTTGATATGCCCCATACTTACTTAATGGAAGTGTAGTTTAAGAAGACGGCCAACAGAAGGATCAACCTATTTACATTGTGCTTTTGACAGCATGATTATTTGTATACGATTAAAGAGGTAAACATGCTGTTATTGCTCTGGTTCATGAAAATTTAAATAGCTTTAAGTTGTGCGCTTTCAACTTTTAATGCTTTCTTTTAGGCATCAATCGTTGGTGAAAAAAAAACAACTCCAAGGGATGCCTCCTCCCGTTCTCCAAACGTGGCAAGTAATGTGAGGCTACTTACCAATATATCCTGCAAGTAGACAGTGCAACACAACTTCAGCAATCGTGCAGCACCACTTCAGCACCAGTCAGTGTCACACAGCACTACTGCAGCACCACCTGAGCATCACTCAGCAGCGCCTGAACACCACCCCAACACCAGCACAGCACCACCTCAGCATCACTCAGCCCCCAGTGCAGCACTGCCCCAGCCCCATCGCAGCACCACCTCAGCACCAGCGTAGCACCACCGCAGTACCACCTTAGCACCAGTGCACCACCTCAGCACCAACACAGGACCACCTCTGCAACAGTGCAGCAGCACCTCACTACCAGCGCAGCACCACCTCACTACCAGTGCAGCACTACCTCTGCATCAGTGCAGCATCACCACCTCAGCATCAACGCAGCACCAGCACACCATCACTCAGAACCCCCGCAATATCAGTTAGCACCAGTGCCGCATCTCCTTGGCACCACAGCACCACCACCAGCGCAAATCCACCTGGGCACCACTAAAGCATCACTCAGCACCGCCTCCACATCGCTCAGCACTACCTGACCACCACCTCTGCACAAGCACACCACCTCCTCAGCACCACCTCAGGACCAGCACAGCATCAGGGTAGCACCACTTCAGAATCAGCGCAGCACCTACCTCAGCATCAGCACAGCACCCCCTGAGTACCACCACAGCACCACCTCAGCATCAGCAAAGCACCACCTCCTCATCAGTGCACCACAACCCCTCCAGCACCAACTCAGCCTCAGCGCAGCACCACCTCTGCATCAGTGCACCAGCACAGCCCCACCTCCGCACCAGCGCAGCCCTACCTCAGCAGCACTAATGCAGCACCACTT
The DNA here is from genome assembly GCF_964261635.1 of Lissotriton helveticus. Lineage (NCBI taxonomy): Eukaryota > Metazoa > Chordata > Amphibia > Caudata > Salamandridae > Lissotriton > Lissotriton helveticus. The sequence goes on along the minus strand of NC_136067.1, from coordinate 163,187,789 downwards.
CAGCATCAGCACAACACCACCTCAGCATCAGTGCAGCATCACCTCAGTGGCGGTTGGTGACCGACAAAAATGGTAGGTCGACATAAATACAATTCAGAAAAAAACATAAAAATAAACATTTAAATATGGAAAAAAAAGTTTCACTTACCTGAGCCTGCAGCACGTCCTCGGTGTTCTCCAGACTACAGAGTCCTCCAAGCGCGAGATCCCACAACTCGCACTGGTCCTTATCCAATCTAGACACTGCTCTTGGGCTGCATGAGAGAAGTGTCTGGATTGGCTGGAGCAGGCTGCCTCAGCACCCCGAAGAGCACTGAAGGCCTGTAGCAAGATATCCGACCAAACCGACATGCTCAGTTCATACTGAAAGGGCCACTCGTCATTGTTGCCAATCCGCACCAATGATGCACTGGCCCCGCCCTGCCCTCTCCGTTCGGCAGAAGGCTGGGAAAATAAAATGGTAATAACATTGTTTTATTACCATATTATTTTTCCAGCTTTCTGCGCAGCAGTGTGGGGGTGGGGCTGGCGCTCCTCTGCTTCCATGGAGGAACCGCAGCTGCCAACTCAAAATCACTCAGTACCACCTGAGCACCAGCTCAGTACCACCATCGCATCCGCGCAGCACCACCTCAGCATGACACAGCAACACCACAGCATCACTCAGCACCACTACAGCATCACTCAGCCACCTCAGCATCAACATAGCACCACCTCAGCATCAAGACAGCACAATCTCAGCATCAGCACAGCACCACCTCTTAATCTGGGCTCCCAGGTTGCGTGCGGGGTCGGTGGGTGTCGGGGCTGTGCCCAGTGCCGTCGGCCACCAGGAGTCATCCCAGGCTGAAGGGTTGGAGCCAAGGATGAGAACCTCCGTCTTGTCCGAGTTCAGCTTCAGACGGCTGGTCTTCATCCAGTCGGCGACGGCCTTCATTCCTTCATGGAGGTTGGCTTTGACGGTGATGAGGTCCTTGGTGAGGGAGAGGATCAGCTCAGTGTCGTCGGCATAGGAGATTATGTTGAGGTCGTACTGTCGGGCTACGTGTGCGAGCGGGGCCATGTAAATGTTGAACAGCGTCCGGCTGAGAGAGGATCCCTGGGATACGCCGCAGATGATCTCGGAGGCTTCGGAACGGAATGGGGGAGGCGGAAGCTCTGGGTTCTGCCAGAGAGGAAGGAGGTGGTCCAATACAGAGACTTGTCTCGGATCCCTGCGGCGTGGAGGCGTGCGCGTAGTGTGCGGTGGCAGACGGTGTTGAAAGCAGCAGAGAGGTCTAGGAGGATGAGTGCTGTGGTCTCGCCGTTGTCCAGCAGGGTCCTGATGTCATCGGTGGCGGCAATGAGGGCAGTCTCGGTGCTGTGGTTGCTGCAGAACCCTGACTGGGAAGGTTCCAGGATTCTGTTTTCTTCGAGGTATTGGGTTAGCTGTCTGTTGACCGTTTTCTCGATGACCTTGGCCGAGAAGGGGAGCAGAGAGATGGTCCGGAAGTTCTTTAGGTCTCTTGGGTCTGCCTAAGGTTTTTTGAGTAGGGCGTTGATCTAGGCATGTTTCCAGATCTCTGGGAAGGTTTCGGTCTCGAGGGAGAGATTGATGATGTTGCGCAGGTGGGGTGCAATGGAGCTGCTTGCTCTGTTGAAGACGTGGTGCGGGAATGGGTCTGACGGAGAGCCGGAGTGGATTGTGCGCATGGTCTTGTGTCGTGTAGTTCCTATATTCCCAATAGGCTCTGCGCATTGGAATAGTATATCCTATAGTTTAGACGTAGGACTGAGGTCGACTGGGTCTCTATCGAATATACTAAACTTAATAGTGAGTGCCAGCTAGCTCAGAGGTCACTAGAAACTTTCTCGAATACACAAGAAGGGATTGGTTTCTGACAACTGCATAAACATGACAACTTTGTTTGCCCAAGAATAAACGTATCTTGAGAGTCATGGAAACAATAGATAAATAATTTACTCAGTCAATCGTGCATGCTTCGTTTCCACAGGGGTGCAGAAAAATAGAGAGACGGGCGTTTTCAATAAAAGGATTTATTGAACAGTCTTTGATGCTCACGCTGGCCCAGCCTAGCAGGGGGTCGTGGTCGATGGTGTGCGGAGGGTCTGTTGTATTGCTGTCTGTTGGGGCTGTCAGGGTGTTGAAGCTGTCGTGGATGTCTGCTATCTTGCGGTGGAAGAAGGTGGTGAGGGAGTCGCACAGGGCTTGCGACGGCGGGATGTCGTTGGTGTTGGAGCTGGGGTTGGAGAGTTCCTTCACGATGTTTAAGAGCTCCTTGCTATTGTGCGCGTTATTGTCAAGGCAGTCTTTGAAGGAGGTCCTCTTGGCCGCCCTGATGAGGTGGTGGTGGTTGCGGATGGCGTCCTTGTGTGCTGCGTGGCTGTCCGAGGTTTGTTCACTGTGCCATTTCTTCTCTAATTTCCGGCAGGCTTGCTTGGAGGCTAGGAGTTCTGGGGTGAACCAGCTGGCCCTTTTGCTGGTGTCTCTGTGGGAGTGTTTCTTCAGCGGGGCGAGGGTGTTGGCGCAGTCCTTGATCCAGCGTCTGAGGCTGTGGGCAGTGTCGTTGGTGTTGGAGGGTTCAGTGGGTGGGCTGAGAGCGAGGTTTGCGTGTAGTTGGTCTTCGGTGATTTTGCTCCAGCAGCGGCGGGGGATCTGTTGGGTGCGGTGGTGTGTGGTGGGCTTCTGGAAGGCGAAGTGGATGCAGCGGTGGTCGGTCCAGAGGAGTTCGGTGGTGTGGCTGACGGAGACATGCGGGCTTGAGGAGAAGACGGGGTCGAGCATGTGGCCAGCGGAGTGGGTGGGGGTTGTGACGAGTTGCTTCAGTCCGAGGTTGGCGAGGTTATCGATCTGGGTTGTGGAGTTGTTGTCGTTGTTGTTCTCAAGGTGAAAGTTCAGGTCTCCAAGGAGGATGTAGTCGTTGGAGGTGAGGGCGTGCGTGCTGATCAAGTCGGCGATGGAGTCGCTGAACTGGGGGCTGGGTCCGAGGGGTCGGTAGACGAGGGTGCCTCTGATGGTGGAGTTAGGGTCTGTGTGGATCTGGAAATGCATGTGTTCGGCGGTGCTGAGCGCGTCGTCGGTGCTAGTCGAGGCCCTGATGCTGTTCTTGTGGACGATGGGGATTCCTCCTCCGACTCCGTTGGTGCGGTCTCTGCGGGTGGTCTGGGATGGCTATGGCGATGTCTGGTGCGGAGGAGTTGTTAAACCAGGTCTCTGTCAGGAAGGCGTAGGTCCGGGGATGTTGTGTCGAGCAGGTCCCAGAGCTCGATGGCATGCTTGCGTGCGGAGCGGGTGTTCAGTAGTATGCATCGGAGGTGGTTGGGGTCTTTCTTGGCGGGTGATTCGTCGGCTCTGAGGCTGGTGTAGCTGTAGTTCCGGCAGGTGAAGGGGCCGTGTGTGCGTTTCGGGTGGCCTTGAAGCAGGTGTGGCTCCGTCCGGAGTTGAGAGCGTGCAGTGTGCTGGCATCGTAGTGGCGGTGGTCGTCGTGGTGGGTATGGGGGCCAGGGGTTCTGGCGCTGGCGCGGTCCAGGCACGGACGGGCTTGTCTTAGGTGCGCCTTCGGCGCGCCAGCAGCACGCCCGCGCAGCGGCCAACATATATGGGGAGGTGGGAGGGGGGAGCAGCTGGGAGGCGGGGGCAGCGATTGGGCAGTGGGCCGAGTGGCACAGAAGGCAAACGGGCACAAAAACGAGTGGAACAGAAGGCAAAAGGGGCACAGAAACGAGTGAAAAACGAGTGGCACAGAGCGCAGAAGGGCACAAAAAACGGGTGGCACAGAGGGCAGAAGGGCACAAAAAACGAGTGGAACAGAAGGCAAAAGGGGCACAAAAACAAGGGAAAAACGAGTGGCACAGAGGGCAGAATGGCACAAAAAACGATTGGAAGAAAGGGCAGAAGGGCACAAAAAACAAGTGGAACAGAAGACCAGAGGGGCAAAAAAATGAGAGAACAACGAGTGGCGCAGAAGGCAAAAGGGCACAGAAATACCGGAAAAACGAGTGGCACAGAGGCAAAATACAGAACACAGAAATACAGGGGCAGCTAAGAACAGAAGGAAGAACGGGCAGAGAGGCACGGGGGCAGCGAGGGGAACAGAAGGGAAAACCGGGCAGAGACATGGGGGCAGCTAGGGGTACAGAATGAAAGACTGGGCAGAGAGAGCACTCACCAATGACCCCGCCACCGCCAGAACCAGCCTACACGAAGGGTTGAAAGACGTCGCCGAGTGGATGAAGAACAGCCGCCTGAGACTGAACTCAGACAAGACGGAAGTCCTCATCCTGGGACCATCGCCCTCTGCCTGGGACGACTCCTGGTGGCCTCCCGCCCTGGGCACCGCTCCCAAGCCAACAGACCACGCACGCAACCTGGGCTTCATCCTGGACTCCTCCCTCTCGATGACCAGACAAGTCAACGCCGTCTCCTCGTCGTGCTTCAACACCCTGCGCATGCTCCAAAAGATCTTCCGCTGGATCCCGACCGAAACCAGGAAGACGGTAACCCAGGCACTCGTCACCAGCCGACTGGACTACGGGAACACGCTCTACGCGGGAACCACAGCCAAACTACAGAAAAGACTCCAGCGCATACAAAACGCCTCCGCCAGACTCATCTTGGACATCCCCCGACGCAGCCACATCTCCGGCCACCTGAGGGACCTGCCCTGGCTCCCCGTCAGCAAAAGGATCACGTTCAGGCTCCTTACCCACGCACACAAGTCTCTCCACGACCTGGGCCCCAAGTACCTCAACGACCGCCTGACCTTCTACACACCCACCCGCCAGCTACGCTCTACAAGCCTCGCCCTCGCCGCCGTACCACGCATCCGAAGAGCCACCGCCGGAGGAAGATCCTTCTCCTACCTGGCAGCCAAGACATGGAACTCCCTCCCCATCCACCTCCGGCTGACACCGGACCATCTCGCCTTCAGGAAACAACTCAAGACCTGGCTGTTCGAGCAGTAGCGGACCCCCTCCCCCAAGCGCCTTGAGACCCTTCGGGGTGAGTAGCGCGCTATACAAATGCTATGATTGATTGATTGATTGATTGGGACAGCGAGTGGAAGAGATGGAAGAAAAAGGGGCACGGACCACGTACAGGCAGCGGGGAAAGACAGACAACAGCAGTCACAGACACAATAATGAAAATACAGGCAATATAATAAAAGGAATAAAGCAGCAGCAGCTGGGGCAGGGAGACACAGGCGGTGCTGTGCGGAGGGGGAGCAACCTACCTGGTGGGGTCAAGGGTCGCTTGGTGCACCAATTTCAGAGCAGCCCCACCTCAGCCCCACCTCAGTACAAGTGCAGCCCCACCTCAGCAACTCAGCAGCACTTGAGCATCAGCCCAGCATCACGTCAGAACAACACCAATTCAACATGACTCAGCACCACATGAGCAGCAGCTCAGCACCACCTGAGCACCAGCACATCACCACCACCTCAGCACCACCACAGCATCACTCAGCACCAGTACAGCATTACTCAGCACCACTACAGCATCACTTAACACCACCTCAGCACCAGTGCAGCATCTCCTCAGCATCACTCAACATTACCACAGTACCACTTCAGCATCAGCACAGCACCACCTCCGTAACAGTGCACAACCAACAGTGCAGCACCAACTCAGCACCAAGGCAGCCCCACCACAGCATCAGGGCAGCACCACCTCAACATCAGCATAGCAACATCTCAGCATCAGCACAGCACCACCTTCACATCAGTGCAACACGACCAGCACAGTCCCACCACAGCACCAGTGCAAGCCCACCTCAGGGCAATGCATCACCACCTTAGCATCTGTGCAGCATCAGTGCAGCATCACTTCAGCACTGCACCAATTCAGCAGCGCCTGAGCACCAGCTCAGCACCAGCACTGTGCCACCATCTCAGCATGACTCAGCATCATAACAGCATTACCTAGCACCAGCACAGCATCACTCAGCATCACCTCAACACCAGAGCAGCATCTTCTCGGCATCACTCAACACCACCACAGCAGCATGTTAGCATCAGCACAGCACAACCTCTGCATTAGTGCACCACCACCAGTGCATCAGAAACTCAACACCAGCGCAGTCCTACCACAGCATCAGTGGAGCACCACCTTAACCCACGTGCAGCACCACCTCACCTTCAGCATTAGCACAGCACCTCAGAACCAGTACAGCATCATCTAAGCACCAGTGCAGCACCAATTCAGCATCACTCAGTACCACCTGAACACCAGCACAGCACCATCTGAGCACGACAAAATCATCACTTAGCACCACCTCAGCGTCGCTCAGCATCACCTGAGCACCACCTCCGCACAAGCACAGCACCACCTCAGCACCACCTCGGTATCAATCAGCACCACCTCAGCACCAGTGCAGCACCACCTCAGCATCCCCACAGCACAACCTAAGCAGCAGCACAGCATCACCTCAGCATCAGCACACCACCACAGCAAAACCTTAGCATCAGCACAGCGCCAACTAAGGATCAGCACAGAACCACCTCATCATCAGTGCACCACTACCAGTGCAGCAGCAACTCAATATCAGAGCAGCACCACCTCAGCATCAGTGCAGCATCAGCACAGCACCACCTCAGCACCAGCACAGTACCACATCCACATCAGTGCACCACCACCAGCCCAACCCCACCTCAGCACCAGCGCAACCCCACCTCAGCAGCAACTCAGCACCAATGCAGCTCCACTTCAGCACCACCTCAGGACAGCACCAACTGAGCACCAGCTCCATACCACGTAAGCACCCGCTCAGCATGACTCACCACCGTAGCATCACTCAACACCGCTGCAATCAGCACCACCTCAGCATCAGCACACCACCTGAACACCACCTCAGCTTCAGCACACCATCTCAGAATTGGCACACCAATGCCTTCTCATCGGTTCACCAACATCAGTGTAGCACCAACTTAGCATCAAGGCTCCACCATCTCAACATCAGCACTGCACCATCTCAACATCAGCACAGCATCATCTCAGTATCAGTACAGCACCACCTCTGCATCACTTCACCAGTGCAGCCCCACCTCAGCACCAGCGTGGCCCACCTTAGCAGCAACTCAGCACCAGTGCAGGACCACTTCAGCATCAGCGCAGCACAACCTAAGCACAGCACCAACTCAGCATAATTCGGCACCAGCTCAGCACCAGCACAGCACCACCACCTCAGCATGACTCAGCACCAGCACAACATCACCTAGCACCACCAAAGCATCACTTAGCACTAACTCAGCACCAGCGCAGCATCACTCAACATTGCTAAAGCACCACCTCAGCATCAGCACATCACCACCTCCACATCAGTGCACAACCACCAGCACATCACCAATTCAACACCAGTGCAGCCCCACCACAGCATCAGTGTAGCACCACCTCAGCACCAGCACATCACCACCTCAGCACTACATATAACATTTACAACAGACCTGTGCACACATAAAATTCAAAAACAGAGTTTGTTTGTATTCTGCACATAAACACAATAATCACTGTGAGTTTTCTTTCTTCTTTTAATACTTGTTGGCAGGGTAAACTTCACTGTGTTTAAAAATAGAGGTAAAAAATCAGCAAAGGGCACCTCCTGCAACTCTGCCCTCCATGCAGATAGCAGTCATCCTAATGACCAAATCAGATCTATTCCGTTTGGTAAATACTTGAGAGCCAGACGGAATTACAGTGAGGACAATGAGTTTCAAGAATGCATCAAAGACATGGAAAGAAGATATCAGAATAGAGGCTACTGTGTAACTAGTTTGACAAAAGCAGGCAAGAGAATCGCAAAGACCAAAAGAGAGGACACAGTTAAGACTAAGTCAAAAGCATCAGAAAGTGACAAGACCGTACGCACGATTACAGACTTCAATGGTCTGAGCCACATTCTACGGAAGAACATGAACAAACATTGTGGCATATTACTTGCAGACAGTAGTCAATAGCATCACTGACCGTCCGCAAATTACATACAGACGCGGCAGGACACTTTGCACCAGACTGAGTCCAAGTCTGCCCAAAACGGTGCGTACAGAAACTTGGTTGACACCACATACCAAGGGCTTCCACAAATGTGGGTTCTGTGGGGTGAGCAGGTGGGCCCAACACAAAGTAAAAACTTTCACCGGCCCCAATAACCAAGTACATGAAATCAAAAGTAATATCAACTGCACCACCAGATTTGTCATTTACATCATTGAGTGCAAGTGTGGGAGGAGATACGTGGGGAGTACGATCAGGCCTTTGAAAGAGAGAATTGCTGAACATGTGAGGGCCCTACAACAAGGAGATGTCAGATACTCAGTAGCCACACACGCAGCCCTGTGTGTCGCACAAGGTGTGCGTAAAGAGTTCATATTTTTCGGAAATGAAAAAATTGACCAACACCAAAGAGGAGATAACAGAGAGTTACACTTAAGAAGAACTGAGGCAATGTGGATTATGCGCTTGCAGTCGGTACAATATGGGTTGAACTGCGACTCAAAAATACAATATCTCCTAGGGGACTAGCATCCATTACACTGCATTGGGAATTATAGTTGATCATGGGATATTTTGGGTTCTTATAGACAGGATCACGCTCCAACATGTGGTCAGATATAGAACCCTTTTTTGTATACTCATATGTGTCCTCATAATCCGACAAATGCATTCTGTGTCAAATTGTACATTGTATTCAATTGATTGATATATCAGCATTGTCATTGTGCCCTCCACTATATAGGAGGAGTCTTGGTTGCATTTGGTTCCATTAGTACAGCATGTGCACAAATGTAATACAAATCCATGATATTAATATCAACATGTTTTTTTCTCCCTTTGTATACTGCTCTTTCAAGGAGCATACTTTTACTGTATGCAATGTCCACCCAGGGAGAATATTCCTGTCATGTCACATTTTTTGTCACTCTGATGGGACACGCCTTTCACACACAAGGGGAAAATAATATATTTTTTACCTGCAACGTTGGGGAGGTGCACGTATGTGACGCTTTCTGTTCACCTTCCCTTCATATTGCCGTGACCCCTTTATGCCCAATTCATTGGTATTCCTGAAAATTGCGTCCTGATTATGGATGTGTGAGTTGATGTATAGTAGTTTTTCCAGTGTGCCCAGTGGGCCATACGAGTAGAAACGTACTGCTTTTATCTAGCTCTCTAGCTTTCATCAGGGCACCTTCACAGTGCCAGCGGTCCGTAACTCTGCATTATTTGTCCCATTGTTACTGGCCACCTCTCTATTTGTATTTTTTTTATTTTTTTTTTACTTTTGTTTGGCAGACCACCTCTGAATCTATTTCCACTCTTAAAACATAGTATGAATTCTATTTTTTCGGGAAGCAAGACGTCTGTACTCTTTCCGCTTCCATCTCATGGATATGCTTGTTCGTCTGTCTGATCTAACACCTCCAATCCTCTTGTGCACGTGACGAGGATGGTGTGCTTTATTAAAAGTGAAATACTGATGGCTCTATTAAATGTAGAATTACTGATTGCGCCATATGGGATGCAGTCTTTCGTCATTATCAGTTTTATCCCATGGAGTACTAATCCTTTGATTTCCGCATTCTCGCGGTTTCGGGGGTTTGGCTATCCTGTGCGGTCTAGTGTTTCGCTTCACGGGAGGTTATTTCACCTCCGGTTCACCTTAATGGCTTACTTCCGGATTGATCGAAACACTGCTGAGACATGGGGTCCACATTCGACTCATGTGAGTGTTAGAAGGGGCAATCTCCGAGGGCCAGGTAGTGTTCACCCAGACACCCCAGGATCCACCTCTCCCACAGAACTTGCCGAGTCTTAATGGTGAGGTCCTCACCGGGGAGGACTTTGGGTCTGGGATCGTACACACTGAGCTCACACCACACTACGAACAGACACTACACCGTTGGATTTTAGGATCAAGTTCTTTATATAAGCAAATAACGAAGGAAGCACTCTTATATACACAGTGGTCACAGGACCACAAAGTCTCTGAAGATTCGGGAAGGGGGAAGCGGGACAGTCTTTTAGTCTTTGGGTCAGTACAAAGCGTACCCCATGCACAGCTCTCAATCCTCGAGCCGGGGGGTACGGGATGGTGGTCGTACTGCTGCCTCACCTTCGTCGAGTCAGCTCGGTCGTGATGGTGGTCTCGATGGTCCAGCCGGACCAGAGTACTCCTCGAGCCGCGACGAGGGCAGCAGGGCTCGGATAGTCTTAGAGGTGGAGCCGCGACAGCATCAGCAGGGCTCGGATGGTTGCAAGTTCGGCTCGAGCCACGACAGCATCAGCAGGGCTCCGATGGTCTTAGAGGTCGAGCCGCGACAGCGTCAGCAGGGCTCCGATGGTCTTAGAGGTCGAGCCGCGACAGCGTCAGCAGGGCTCCGGTGGTCTTAGAGATCGAGCCGCGACAGCGTCAGCAGGGCTCGGATGGTCTTAGAGGTCGAGCCGCGACAGCGTCAGCAGGGCTCAGGTGGTTCGGTTCCTTAAGGCGAAGAGTGAGCCGCAACAGCGTCAGCAGGGCTCAGAGGTTCAGGAGGAGTCTTCTTAGGGTCAGCCGCGATCAGATCAGCAGGCTTCAGGTCCACGATACAACTGCCCGCTAGTTGTCAGGCGGGCCCAGTTATAGTCCTTCTACTCTTTGATCTACGGACCCTCGCAGGCAGAGGTCTCCGGCCCTGGGGGCTGGTCGTTGGCGAGGTCCGGCGGTTGGCTCTTTGATCCCTTTGAAAGATGGGTCCGGGAATTCCCAGATGCCCAGCGGGTCTGGAGCCAGCCCTCGGGGGGGCCAGAGGGGTGATCGAAACTGGCCCACAGGGGAGGGCCAAAGGTGTGACAGAAACCAGCCCCTCAGGGGAGGCCGGAGGTGCCATCGAAACTCCCTGGCTTATCTCACTCGGGGAGCCCTTTACCCTCCAGCCGGGACTGGCGCGCCTTTGGAGTCTGGGCTTCGCTGGGGCCGGGGTCACGCTAGGCCTAGGGAGACAGGGATGTCGGGAAGGGAAGATGGCGTCCGGGCCTTGTGGGGCATGCATGGTTAGGCGCTTGGAGCCGGGCGAGGAGCGGGAAAGGCAGGCCTGGTCAAGGGGGATCTAGGTGTCCCTGGGTAGGACGACCAGGCTCGGGTTGCAGGCCACACTAACGGGGTGGCTGCGCAGGGGACTCGGGGTACAGGCCTACGCTCACAGGGTGTGGAGGGACAGAGGTGAACCACGCCACGAGGCCGGGTCCAACACGCGTCCCCCCCAGCTGAAGGCGGGGAGAACTACCCATCCTCTTGGGGGTTCTCTTCGCTGAGGCGGAAGAATCGGGACAGGCCGTCAGCGTTGGCGTGGTCCGCGCCTGGCCGGTGTTCGACAGTGAAGTCCATCCCCTGGAGGGAGATGGACCAGCGCAGCAATTTGGGATTCTCCCCTCTCATCTGCATTAGCCACCGGAGAGGTCGGTGGTCGGTCTGGACCCGGAAGTGAGTACCGAACAGGTAGGGCCTCAGCTTCTTCAGGGCCCAAACTACCGCGAAGGCCTCCCGCTCGATGGTGCTCCACCTTTGTTCTCGAGGGAGTAGCCTCCGGCTAATGAATGCCACTGGTTGGTCTAGGCCGTTCTCATTCACCTGGGACAGGACGGCTCCGATGCCATGCTCGGACGCGTCCGTCTGGACTACAAACTCTCGTGAGTAGTCGGGGGCCTGCAAGATGGGGGCAGTGCACATGGCGTCTTTTAACGTTTCGAACGCCTCTTGGCAGGCGGGGGTCCAGCTGACTTTCTTCGGCTGGTTTTTGGAGGTTAACTCCGTGAGGGGGGCTACGATGCTGCCGTAACTCTTGATGAACCGGCGGTAGTACCCCGTGAGTCCTAGAAACGCCCGCACTTCCGTCTGGGTCGTGGGGGCCTCCCAGGCCACGATGGCATCGATCTTGGGCTGGAGGGGGGCTACGAGGCCGCTTCCGACCTGGTGCCCGAGGTAGATTACGGACCCTTGTCCGATCTGGCACTTGCTTGCCTTAATGGTGAGACCGGCCCTTCTCAGGGCCGTCAGCACCGCCCAGAGGTGCTGGAGGTGCTCGGGCCAGTGGGAACTGTACACTGCGATATCGTCCAGATACGCAGCGCTGAACTCCTCCAACCCCGCCAATACCTGGTTCACCAGCCTCTGGAAGGTGGCGGGGGCGTTCTTCATCCCGAAGGGCATCACCCGGAAATGGTAGTGACCATCCGGGGTGGAAAAAGCGGATCTTTCCTTTGCTCCCTCGGTGAGGGCGATCTGCCAGTATCCACTGGTCAGGTCGAACGTGCTAAGGAAACGAGCAGCCCCGAGGCGATCGATAAGCTCGTCGGCTCGGGGGATGGGATGAGCATCGGTTCTGGTGACTGCGTTGAGCCCGCGGTAGTCAACGCAGAACCTCAGCTCGGGAACAGCACCGGGGGCGGCTGCCTTCGGAACCAGGACCACGGGACTAGCCCATGGGCTGTCAGAGTCTTCGACCACCCCGAGAGCTAGCATCTTCGATACCTCGGCCTTGATACAGGCCCGGACTCGGTCAGGGACGCGGTAGGCTCGGTGCTGTACCGGTGGGCTGTCCCCGGTGTCCACGTCGTGGACGCACCAGTTGGTGACGCCGGGGGTGAGGGAGAAGAGGTCCGAGAACTGTCCCAACAACTGGCGACAGTCCTCGCGCTGCTCGGGAGAGAGGGAGGAGGAGAGACTCACCCCCTCTACGGAGCCATCTTTTTCTTTCATGCACAGGAGATCGGGGAGAGGCTCCGTTTCTTCTTCTTCCCCATCGTCCGTGGCGAGGAGCAAGCTCCACTCGGACCGGGCGAAGTGGGGCTTGAGGCCGTTCACGTGAAGGACCCGCAAGGGGTTCCTGGGGGACTCTACATCGATGAGGTAGGTCACCTGACTCTTGCGCTCTACCACCTTGAAGGGCCCTGTCCACTTGTCTTGCAGGGCACAGGGCTCTACGGGGGCCATAACCCAGACCTGCTGTCTGGGCTGAAACTCGACCAGAGTGGCATTTTGGTCATACCACCGTTTCATTTCTTCTTGGCTGGCTTCGAGGTTTGCCTCGGCCAGCTCTCGGAACTTCCTCGTCTGGTTCCGGAGGGCCAAAATGTATCGAAACACATCGGGAGGGGGCTCTGGGGCCGCCGTCTCCCACCCTTCCTTGACCAGGGTGAGGGGTCCCCGGACGGGGTGCCCGTAGAGCAGTTCGAAGGGGCTGAACCCCAGGGATTTTTGGGGAACTTCGCGGTACGCGAAGAGGAGACAGGGAAGGAGGACGTCCCACTTACGCCTCAGGGGCTCTTCGAGTCCCATGATCATTCCCTTGAGGGTCCGATTGAAGCGTTCCACCAGACCGTTACCCTGGGGGTGGTATGGGGTGGTGAACTTGTACGTCACCCCACATTGTTGCCAAAGGGACTTCATGTATTTCGAGATGAAGTTGGTCCCTCGGTCACTGACGACCTCTCGAGGGAATCCCACCCGGGAGAAGATGGCCATGAGGGCCCGCCCCACTACGGGGGCGGTCACCGTTCGGAGGGGAACGGCTTCGGGGTATCGGGTGGCATGGTCTACCAGCACCAGGATAAAGCGGTGCCCCAAGGAGGTTCGGGGGTCGAGTGGGCCCACAATGTCGATTCCCACCCTCTCAAAGGGGGTACTGACCATGGGGAAGGGTTGGAGAGGAGCCTTGCGCTTCCCTCCGCTCTTTCCGCTGGACTGACAAGTGGGGCAGGATTTACAGTGGGCCTCCACATCGGAGCGCATGCCCGGCCAGTAGAAGTGGGTGACCAGGCGCTGGTACGTTTTGTCTTGCCCCAAGTGTCCCGCCAGGGGCACGTCATGGGCCAGGTTCAGGAGAAAGCTGCGGAAGCGTAGGGGGACCACCAGCACTCGGCCGGACCCTAGCTCGGCGGACTTTTGCTCGCTGTATAATAGACCGTTTTCCCAATAGATAAAGTGGGAGCCGGACTGGTCACCGGCGGCCTGGGCGGCGGCTTGCTGCCGCGGCCCCACCAGGGATGGGCAGGATGTCTGCTCTAGGCAGAACTCTTCTCGGGACGGTCCCCCTTCCTGGCGCCATTGGGCCAGCTCAGGAAGGTCGTCCAAGCTCGGGGTCGGTTCGACGTCGGGGCCGAGGGTCCCTGCGTCGAGGGGGAAGCTCTCCCCGGGGAATAGCTCAGGGGTCTCAAAGGGTTCAGGGACCTCGGGGTCCTCGGGGGTCGCCGGGGCCACCTCTAAGGTCACCCCTTCGGGGGCGGTCCTTCGGGCGGTCATCGACCGGGTACTCACACAGGCCCACTCGGGTAGGCCCACCATCTCTAAGTGGGTCCTTTTCTCAACCCGCTGCCATGGGGAGCTCTCTAGATCGTTGCCGAGCAGGTAGTCCACCGGCATGTCGGAGCGGACCGCCACTCGTAACTCTCCAGAGACGCCCCCCCACTCGAACGGGACTTGAGCTATCCGGCAGGTGCGGACGGAGTTATCGGCTGCGATCACCCTGCAGGAGATGTGGGGAACAATCTGGGCTTCGGTGACGAGGTGCCGTTTGACGGCGGTGATACTGGCCCCAGTATCTCGGAGCGCCCCTATGTGATGGCCATTGATAGTCACCTGCTGCCGGTACTTCTCTGTGTTGTCGGGTAGGGGAGCTCCGGGGACCATCTCCCTATCACCCAAGGAGACTAACATCATAGCTGCGGGTTCAGCTCCCTCGAACTCTTCCTCCCCCTCCTCTCCTAGGGCTACGGAGGTGATCTGGCGCACTGGGGGCCCTGCAGCGGCAGGCTTCTGGAACAAGGGGCAGCGGGGGTCATTGGCATAGTGCCCGGGTTTCTGGCAATGGTAGCAGGCTTGGCTGACCCGGGGCCCTGGCCTAGCTGGGGGAAACCCTGCGCGCGCTGTGGGAGGCGAGGTACCTGGCTGGTTTCTGGGGGGACTGCGCGGGGACCCTACCTGGGAACCCCTCTGTCTATTCTGACCCCCTCCTCCCCTCGGGCGGGATGGTCCTTGTTCGTTTCGGCCAGTGTCCCCCCCGGGCCCCCGGGGTACTTTGGTGCTCACCCAGCGATCGGCCTCGACGGCCAGCTTCCGGGGGTCGGCCAACTTGCTGTCCAGGAGGTGCTGTCGGAGTTCCACAAAGCAATTCAGGGACAAGTGCTCATACGCAATGAGGTCGATGATCCCCTCGAAGGTGGATACTTTGCTGCCCTTGATCCACCCTTCCAGGGCCCGGCTGTAGAAATTGACATATTCTACCCACGTGGTGCCGGGGATCTTCTTGCATTCTCGGAAGCGTTGGCGGTACATTTCTGGAGTGAGCACGTACCTCGTGAGGAGGGCCTCTTTCATGTGGCTGTAGGAGGTCTGTTCGGCAGACGGTAGGTCGAGTAGGGTGTCTCTCCCCTCACTCAGGAATCGACCCCACAGCCCGGCTCCCCAATCTTTCTGTGGAACTCGGTGTGAGGTCATAGCTACCTCGTAGGCCTTGAACCATTGCTGGATGTCATCGTTTTTATAATATTCTTTGACTACATCCTTGGGGATGTGGACCTTGGGTTCCACTGGGGGACCAGACTCTCGGGTCGCTGCTGTGTTGTTGCCTTCGTTCCGGGCCTTTAGTTCGATTTCCAATATGCTGCGCTCGTGCTCCAGCTGGAGCTTCTTTCCGTCATGTTCTCGCTGGAGCTTCTTCTCCTCCAGTTCTCCTTGCAGCCGCAGCTGCTCGATGGCTAGCTTCTTCTCGGCCAGCTTGAGTTCTCCTTCCATTTTCAAACGGGCTAGTTCTAGCTCGTGGTTTCGGTTGCGCTCTCGGTCGGTCATCTCTTCTCGAGACAGACCTCTCTCGGGGCTGTAAGTCCGCGTCGGGGACTTTGCTCTTTCTTGCTCTGGGGCGTGGGTTTCGATCAGGGGTGCTCCCCCTCCATCGGCTTCCGTCGGTGCTGGAGGTTGGGCTCCGGTCTCCACCCAGGCTGTTAGAGCTTGTTGGAAGTCCTCTTTGGTGTTTAATCCCGTTGACGGGATATGGAGATCTTTGCAGAATTGCTTGAGCTCACGGTGCGAATAGTCTCCCAGAAGCTCCATCTGGAAGGTGGTCTTGTCGGTAGTGACGCTGATGGCTGCTCTTTGTTCGGGTAGTGTGTCAGTACTGTACGATCCCTAGACGTAGGTTCTTATCGCGACGCTGCCACCAATGTTAGAAGGGGCAATCTCCGAGGGCCAGGTAGTGTTCACCCAGACACCCCAGGATCCACCTCTCCCACAGAACTTGCCGAGTCTTAATGGTGAGGTCCTCACCGGGGAGGACTTTGGGTCTGGGATCGTACACACTGAGCTCACACCACACTACGAACAGACACTACACCGTTGGATTTTAGGAACAAGTTCTTTATATAAGCAAATAACGAAGGAAGAACTCTTATATACACAGTGGTCACAGGACCACAAAGTCTCTGAAGATTCGGGAAGGGGGAAGCGGGACAGTCTTTTAGTCTTTGGGTCAGTACGAAGCGTACCCCACGCACAGCTCTCAATCCTCGATCCGGGGGGTACGGGATGGTGGTCGTACTGCTGCCTCACCTTCGTCGAGTCGGCTCGGTCGTGATGGTGGTCTCGATGGTCCAGCCGGACCAGAGTACTCCTCGAGCCGCGACGAGGGCAGCAGGGCTCGGATAGTCTTAGAGGTGGAGCCGCGACAGCGTCAGCAGGGCTCGGATGGTTGCAAGTTCGGCTCGAGCCGCGACAGCGTCAGCAGGGCTCCGATGGTCTTAGAGGTCGAGCCCCGACAGCGTCAGCAGGGCTCCGATGGTCTTAGAGGTCGAGCCGCGACAGCGTCAGCAGGGCTCCGGTGGTCTTAGAGATCGAGCCGCGACCGCGTCAGCAGGGCTCGGATGGTCTTAGAGGTCGAGCCGCGACAGCGTCAGCAGGGCTCCGGTGGTCTTAGAAGTCGAGCCGCGACAGCGTCAGCAGGGCTACGGTGGTTCGGTTCCTTAAGGCGAAGAGTGAGCCGCGACAGCGTCAGCAGGGCTCAGAGGTTCAGGAGGAGTCTTCTTAGGGTCAGCCGCGATCAGATCAGCAGGCTTCAGGTCCACGATACAACTGCCCGCTAGTTGTCAGGCGGGCCCAGTTATAGTCCTTC
Source organism: Lissotriton helveticus (assembly GCF_964261635.1). Lineage (NCBI taxonomy): Eukaryota > Metazoa > Chordata > Amphibia > Caudata > Salamandridae > Lissotriton > Lissotriton helveticus. The sequence goes on along the minus strand of NC_136067.1, from coordinate 163,170,656 downwards.
TACTCTTTGATCTCCGGACCCTCGCAGGCAGAGGTCTCCGGCCCTGGGGGCTGGTCGTTGGCGAGGTCCGGCGGTTGGCTCTTTGATCCCTTTGAAAGATGGGTCCGGGAATTCCCAGATGCCCAGCGGGTCTGGAGCCAGCCCTCGGGGGGGCCAGAGGGGTGATCGAAACTGGCCCACAGGGGAGGGCCAAAGGTGTGACAGAAACCAGCCCCTCAGGGGAGGCCGGAGGTGCCATCGAAACTCCCTGGCTTATCTCACTCGGGAGCCCTTTACCCCCCAGCCGGGACTGGCGCGCCTTTGGAGTCTGGGCTTCGCTGGGGCCGGGGTCACGCTAGGCCTAGGGAGACAGGGATGTCGGGAAGGGAAGATGGCGTCCGGGCCTTGTGGGGCATGCATGGTTAGGCGCTTGGAGCCGGGCGAGGAGCGGGAAAGGCAGGCCTGGTCAAGGTTCTCGGGGGATCTAGGTGTCCCTGGGTAGGACGACCAGGCTCGGGTTGCAGGCCACACTAACGGGGTGGCTGCGCAGGGGACTCGGGGTACAGTCCTACGCTCACAGGGTGTGGAGGGACAGAGGTGAACCACGCCACGAGGCCGGGTCCAACAGTGAGTAACATATACGCTTCCTGATGGAGAAAAAAACGTACTCAAGTGTTGTAATAGTTTCTCGCTACTTCAGGAGCACCGGACTTCTGGGATCTATTTTAATTTTTAATTGCTTTTACTTCAGAACTCAGCGACACTTATCCTGTGCCACATAGGACTGGTTGGATTCTTTAGCCTCATAAACGTGAGTGGTTCTGTTTTAATATTTCACCGCACCGGGTGTAATGTCTCAATTACTTACCGGTAATTGCATTACTCTGAGTCCTACTCCCTCGCTTCCATTACTTACGTAGGTGAGGCAACCCTGCCTCACCAGACACCCATACCATGTGATCTATTCACGCGGGGGCTATAAATAGCCCCCACCCCCCTTAACCCTCCTGTATTACCACAGAGACCGAAACAATACCAATTGGTTGGCCCGGACTACCAGGGAGGGAGGGAGGGATGTAAGTAAGGGAAGCGAGGGAGTAGGACTCAGAGTAATGCAATTACTGGTAAGTAATTGAGACATTACCTCCTCGTGCCTCCCTCGCTTCCATTCCTTACGTAGTCGAGAAGTACAAAGCCAAATAGGACAACCAATAAGGAATGCACAAAAACAGGTTTAATAAAAAACACAGAAAACAGGGAAAACCCACTAAACAGGAACCATATTGGAAAGAACCCTGAATCCAAAGACGTCAGCACGGTCAACCTCCTGGCCAATCCGGTAATGAGAGGCCAAGGTCAACGGTGAAGCCCAGGTGGCAGCCCGACAAATCTCCGAAATGGAAGCCCCTTGGACTTCCGCACAGGACGCCGCCATAGACCGAGTGGAACGACCCTGAACCCCCAAAGGAGAAAGGTGCCCAGACGCCTCGTACGCCAAAGAACTCAGAGACCGAACCCAACGACTCAAGGAAGGAGTAGAAGGACGCAAACCCCGATTCACAGGCCCAAAATTAACAAAAAGGGAATCAGACAAACGGAAAGGAGCAACCCGTTCCAAATAGATCAGAAGAGCACGCCGAACATCCAAAGAGTGCAGCCGCACCTCGGACTCAGACACTGGAGAGTCAAAAAAGGAAGGAAGAATCAACACCTGATCCCGGTGGAACTGAGAATCCACTTTAGGACGAAAGGAAAGGAGAGGCCTCAAATCAATCCTGTCCTCAAAAATCCGACAAAAAGGATGCTTGGAAGATGGAGCGCCCAGCTCACCCAAGCGACGAGCAGAGGAAATGGCCACCAAAAAGAAGGTCTTGAAGGACAAATGACGCAGATCCACAGAAAGCAAGGGCTCAAAGGGAGGGGACATCAGAGCGTCAAAGACCAGAGACAGATCCCAGGTGGGAAAATGCCGCAGAGGGACAGGGAGAACATTACCCAAACCCTTAAAAAGGCGACCAACCAACTTATCCGGATCGGAGAGATTGCCCTAAGAGCTCCGGAACGCCCTAATCGCAGCCCACTGCAAAGGAAGGGAAGAAACCTTCAGGCCCAAAGCAGCACCCTCCAGGAGAAAAAGCATCACCTCAAACAAGGAAGAGGAAGTAGGGTCCAAACCCCGGTCACGACACCACCGACTGAAATAGAAAACACCAGTGTCTCAGGTAAGACTTGTTGGTAGACGGGCGCCTAGCCGCCTGTAGAGTAGAGGTCAAGCCAGCCGGAACACCCTTACTCAGCAAACCTAAGCGTTCAACCTCCATGCCGCTAAGCGCATCCTGACCAGAACATCCTTCTGCAACACCGGGAACACCAACGGGGACGGAGACAGAGGCAGCAACCATTCCAGCTCCGACCTCATCTCCACCAGGAGAGGAAACCAGGAGGCACGAGGCCAAGCCGGAGCCACCAGAATCACCGGAGCCCCCAAGGAACGGACCCGAAGCAGGAAGCGGAGAAGAAGAGGGAAAGGAGGAAAGGCATACAGAAGCCCGTGAGGCCAAGGGCAAGAGAGAGCATCCACCGCCCAGGCCGAACCCTGCCGGCTGCGGGACACAAACCGGGCCACCAAGGCATTGCCCCGACAAGCAAAGAGGTCCACCACCGGAACACTCCAACGCTTCGTCAGAGCCACAAACAACTCCTGACGGAGGTAGAAATCCACAGAGGATGGAATGGCCCTGCTGAGAGCATCCGCCAGGGAATTGGACACCCCCTGAATGTGAATAGCCGAGAGAGACACAAGATGAGACTCCGCCCAACCGAACAACTGAGACGCCGCCAGAGACGAGGACCTCGTCCCCCCCTGCCTATTCACGTAAGCCATGGCAGTGATATTGTCCGTCCGAACGAGAACAACCGAACCCAGCAGAAACCGGGAGAAGGCCAACAGGGTCAGACGGACAGCCTCCAACTCCCTCCAATTCGATGACCTCCTGCTCTGAGAGGGGGACCAGAAGCCCCTGGTCCGATGAACCCCCAGCCAGGCCCCCCACCCCGAGAGGCTGGCATCCGTGGTAACCACCACGGGAGCCGGAGGAGAGAGAGAGACCCCTTTCAGAAGATGTTCCCGAACCAACCACCAACCCAGAGCCGACCGGATCAGAGGGGACATCGGAATCGGGGAAGAGAGGGGAAGGCAATGGGGAGACCAATGCGCCAGAACATGAGCCATCAGAGTGTGTAAATGAAACCGGGCCCATGGAACCAGAAAGACTGTGTCCGCCATGTCCCCCTGCACCTAGAGCCAAAGACCCGCCACCTGAACCGGACCGGACAGAAGAGACAGAATGTGGGACTGAATCTTGACCACCCGAGCCTCGGGCAGAGTAACAACCCCCAAATCCGTCCAAAATCGAGCCCCAATGAAGAGACGATCCTGAGACGGAACAAAGAAGGATTTCCCCAAATTGACAAGAAAGCCGTGCCCCCTCAAAACGGCCAGGACCACCTTCCTGTGACTGAGAGCCAACCGGAAAGAGGGAGCATGGACCAACCAATCGTCCAGGTAAGGATGGAGAAATATCCCCTGGGCGTGGACCAAAGCGACCAAGGGAGCCAGAAGCTTGGTGAAGATACGCGGAGCGGACTTCAGCCCGAATGGCAAAACCGCAAACTGGAAGTGAGAGTCGCCTATCGCAAAACGCAAAAACGTCTGATGACTGCGAGCCACCGGAACATGAAGATATGCATCCTGCAGATCGATAGAAGTCATGAAGTCTCGGACCCCACCAAAGGAATGATGGACTGTAAGGTCACCATCTTGAAGGGAACTGTCCGAACCCAACCATTCACCCTCTTGAGGTCCAGAACAGGCCGGAATCCCCCTGAGACCTTTTGCACCAGAAACAAAATGGAATAACAACCCTGACCCCGCTGAGCCAGGGGGACAGGGATGATCGCATTCTTCTCCAGAAGATCCCGAACACCCTCCAGAAGCGCCATTCGTTTCACCAGGGAATTAGGGCCAGGAGTACGGATGGTGCCCCAGCCGGGAGGAATCGCGACAAAGTCGATAGCATAACCTCTCCTGACAACACTCAACGCCCAGCGATCCGACACATCCCGATTCCAAGCCTCCAGGAAAAACAACAGTCTGCCGCCCACAGGTCTCAAGGTGGCCACTCCATCGTTGTCAGGACTTCCGCTTGAAGGCATCCGACGGACCCCTGGGACCAGGCACGGCAGCCGCCTCCTTGGGCTGGAACTTACGCCGACGGTCCGAAAAGGCCCTAGAGGATTGTCTGGAAGACTGGAAAGAAGAGGCAGAGGAAGGCGCCGGATTCCAGAAGCGGCGAGATCGAGACGCAGATGGCTTGCCCTTGTAAGGCAGAGCATGTTTACATACCTTAAACACCTTAGTGATCATACCGTCCAGCTGCTCACCAAAAAGCATCTTGCCGTCAAAGGGGATCTTAAGGAGCGAGGACTTCTCCGAAGAATCCGCCTTCCAGTCCCGCATCCACAGGTTCCTCAGAGCCAGGACTAAGGAACCAGAAGCCATGGCAGAAGAACGAAGCCCATCCGAGGACACATCAGCCAAGAGCTTGGCCTGTTGTTCCATGTGGACAAGCAAGTCAGAGCAGTCCGACCCATCCTGGATAGCCGTGGCCAATTTCCCAAAGTCAGACACCAACGACTAAGCCGCATGAGCAGAATAAATGCCAGCATGCATGGACAAGTTACCAGCAGAGAAGGCCTTCTTCAGCGCCCCATCCACCTTCTTATCTGTAGCATCAGCCGGAGAACAATCCTCAGGATTAATCGCCGTATGACCAATCAGGGTGGCCAACATGGCATCCACCTTGACCGAGTGAGGAAGAGAAATCTCCCCCTCCTCCAAGGAGTACAGCTTCTGCAAAAAACGAGGAACCGAGGAGCGCTCCAGATCGCGCCATTCCCCAGAAATCAAGTCCTTGATGCGCCCATGACAAGGCATTGCGAGAACAGGGGGCTTAACATACTGAGGAAAAATGTCATCCGACCCCTCAGGCGCAGAAAAGGGTGAAAACCCCAAGTTCTCCCTTATGTGCTGGAGAATCGCAGGGACCTCATCCCTACGCACAAACTTCCCGGAAGAGGTAGAGGGAAGAACAGCGCCCGAAGAAGAAGAGTCCTCAGAGGGAAAGTCCACTGGACCCACCGCAGGACGAGAAGACTTGCGCTTGACAGGAACCCTGGACTCCAGAGCGCGCGCCACCGCCGCCTCAATCCTGGCCTGGACCGCAGAAGCAGAAAGCAGGGCCGCAGAGTCCACCGGACCCTGTGACCTCGTCCGACGAGCAGGAATCAGCACATCATCGTCAGAGGAGGAGGACAAAACATGCCTGCGCTTGGAAGCACGCTTCGACATAATGAATCCAGTAAAAGCAGAAGGCACAGCCCAAGCAGCATAAATAGGGAGGAGGGCAGCAGCAGGAACCAACCAACAGGCAGGAAAACGCACAAAACCCAATAAAAAAGGGAAGAGAAAAGCCGACCCCCCCCCCCGAAACACAGAAAACCAATCAAAAAACCCATGAAAAACGATAAAAAACGGCCTCATACGAGGTCCTTACTTTGTCCAGAAGAGCAGAAACAGCCAGCCGAGGAAGCTACACGAAATCCCCCTGCCGCCGCCTCCCAGTCCGGCCACTAACCCAGAAAGACAGCCCCAGCCACACAGGGCCGGTGACTCCGTCATCCAGACCCGCCCACTCCACCGGCAAGGAAGAACTGCAAGCCACAGATCGCATCGGTGAGGGAAGGCACAGTGTTGCTCAGGTCGGCACTGCCAGGCCCTGCAGGCCGAAGAAAATGTGGGAGAAGAGCCCCCCCGGAGCCCCAACCACGAAGGAATCCATCCAGAAAAAACCAAAACGAAGAAAGAAGACCGCAGCACCGCAAACGGCGAGCGCGTGGTACGCGCGTCTCAACAGGTGAGACAAAGAAAAAACAGGAGGGTTAAGGTGGGTGGGGGCTATTTATAGCCCCCGCATGAATAAATCACGTGGTATGGGTGTCTGGTGAGGCAGGGTTGCCTCGACTACGTAAGGAATGGAAGCGAGGGAGGGATGAGGAGGTAATGGTTCTGTCTCAGTTTCTCGAGGATGTATTATGATAGGGCATTCTGCTTTTATTCTGTGCAGATTACACCATCTCAGCCCACACCATCTCGGCATCAACATAGCCCTACCTTCGCACCGGTGCTTCACCAACAGGGCAGCCCCACCTCAGCACCAGCGCGGCCCCACTTCAGCATCAGCTCAGCACCAGCACCACCACCTTAGCATAACTCAGTACCACCACAGCATCACTTAGCACCAGCACAGAATCACTCAGCACCACCACAGCATCCCTCAGCACCACTTGAGCACCACCTCCGCACAAGCATGCTACCACCTCAGTGTCACTGTAAGTTCTGGGCCGAAAAGGGGTTCTTTGGGTGTCACATAGGGGTTTAAAGAAGGTCAAAAAACAGCTGCTTACGTGATAAGGCAATTCAAGCACAAAGGAATGTTTTTTAATCCACAACGTCCAGAGACAAAGGACAAGGTAATCATATCAAAAGCAGTTTTCTTTTTGAACAACTCTGGGAAGGGGTGGGAGAATGTACCTAATGTCTCTGGTTCCCGGGAAAAGCCTTGGCTTTCGGTTCCTTGTTCTCCAGGTTCTCTTGATTATAGGTGTGGTTCAGCCGTTCCAAGAAGATGAAGAAAAGAACAAAACAACAACACAAAAAAAACTACGGTCAGTTTTTAGACTTGTCAGTGCTACCGTCACCAGCCTGCGGGGTATCACCAAGGTGAAGGAAGAAGGGTGTGTGGGTGTGATCAATAGTCGGTGTCCCCCTACCCCTTCTCGTTACTCAGGCTCCCTCTGTATTACTCCCCGCCCGTCAGTCTCCTTAACAGTTGTATCCAGTGCACTTGCCTGGGGCAGCGGTCCTCCTGGACCGCAGCAGTGGGTATCGGGGCGTCCTCTCCCTCTCTGAAAGGTCCGGATACTTCTGCCTTTTCCTGCTCTGAAAGCGAGCCTCCACCACCGTCTTCTCCCATTACGCCGGTGCACTCCTCCTCCGTCCTGTGTCTGGTCTCTCCTGGCTCCGTGTTTGCATCCGGATCCCCTTCTTTCTCGTTCCTTCTTCTCTCTGCTTTCCTCCATCCCGGATTCTCTATGCCTTTACCTTCGGAGTCTGACGTCATCAGAGGGCACCACTCCTCCACTAGACCGTTGTTTCGCTGAAAGAATTGTTGCGATCCATGTTGGAGTTCCCGGCTAGCGGGGCACCACCCCAGCCTCACTCAGCACCACCTCAGTATCACCTGCACACCATCACTCAGCACCACCTCAGTATCACTGAGCCACACCTGAGCATCACCTTTGCACCAGCACACCACCTGCTCAGCATCACTGAGCACCACCTGAGTATCATTCAGCATCACGTGAGAATCACCTAAGCACCAGCACACCACCACCTCAGCATCACTCAGCACCACCTGAGTATCATTCAGTATCACCTGAGCATCATGTCCCCACCAGCACAGCACCACCTCAGCATCACTCAGCTCTGAGTATCATTCAGCATCACCTGAGCATCACCATCTGCACCTGCACACCACCACCTCAGCATCACTCAGCACCACCTGAATATCATTCAGCATCACCTGAGCATCACCTACGCACCCGCATGCCACCACCTCAGCATCACTCAGCACCACCAGAGTATCATTCAACATCATGTGAACATCACCTAAGCACCAGCACACCACCACCTCAGCATCAATGAGCACCACCTATCATTCAGCATCACCTGAGTATCACCATCTGCACCCGCACACCACCACCTCAGCATCACTCAGCACCACTTGAGTATCCTTCAGCATCACCTGAGTATCCCCTAAGCACCAGCACACCACCTCAGCATCACTCAGCACCACCTGAGTATCATTCAGCATCACCTGAGTATCCCCTACGCACCAGCACAACACCACGTCAGCACCACCTCAGCATCACTCAGTGCCACCTGAGTATCATTCCGCATCACCTGAGCATCACCTAAGCACCAGCACACCACCACCTCCGCATAACTCAGCACCAACTGAGTATCATTCAACATCACACGAGCATCACATCCGCACCAGCACACCACCTCCTCAGCACCACCTGAGTATCATTCAGCATCCCCTGAGCATCACGTCTGCACAAGCACACCACAACCTCTGCATCACTCAGCACCACCTGCCTCACCTGAGCATCACCTCCTCACCAGCACACCACCACCTCAGCATCACTCAGCACCACCTGCATATCATTCAGCATTACCTGAGCATCATCTTTGCACCAGCACACCACCACCTCAGCACCACCTCCGCATCACGCAGCACCACCTGAGTCTGTCCTCAGAATCTGGCATCTGTTGATTATCTCCTAGTGTCCATCTGCTGCTCCTGTTGTAATTCAGGTACTATTTTCCAACCTCCACCCTCCCGTTGTTTATGCCACTCCCCCCTTCCTCCCCTCCTCCTCCCCCCCCCCCCAACACCACCACCATAACAAACATAAGCTATGACAAACAAGCATTAGAACAGGCAGGAAGAAGTTGCCAGCATTGCAAGGACAAAAAACTAGAAGACATTTTGTATGTTAATTCTGTTTTTTAGGTTGTACTATGTTAAAAATGTAATGTTAAAAATACTTGTAAAGCGCACGTTCACCAAACGGTTTCTTGCCGCTGAGGGGCGGGAGGAGAAAGAGGCGCAGCAAGGAACTAGATTAGATCACCATATGTTTGTCTGAACAGCCGTGTCTTAAGCAGTTTTCTAAACTGAGCATAGGAAGTCACCGATCTTAACTTCACAGGCAGGGAGTACCAAAATTGAGGGGCCAAAATAGCGAATCTAGAGCCCCAGTGCTTCTTGCGTTTGAAAGACGATCTTGCCAACAGGTTCAAGTGGGAGGATCGCAAATCTCGGGACGGGATGTAGCGTTGGATCTTAGAGGAAATGAAGGTTGGGCTATTGCCGTAAAGGGCTTTAAAAATAGTGCATCTCAGCTTGAATCACACCTCTTGGCCACCAGTAGCCAATGTAGCTTCTTCCTAAGGCGTTTGACATGGTGCCACTTAGGTAGATGGAAAATAAGTCTAGTAGCTTGATTTTGAACCAACGGCAGGCGTCTCAATTGATAGGCTGGAATCCCATCATACAATGAGTTAGCATAGTCCAAACGGGAGATAACCAAGGCTAAAATAACCAAGGTCAAAGCTTCCCTGGACAAAAATCTGCTGAGCTTTCTCATTCTCCGCAGTTGGAGGAAACCATCCGAGACCACTGAGCCGATCTGGGCGTTCAGGAACAGGTCTTTGGAAATCACTATTCCCAGACTATTAGCAGAGCTAACTGGCTCAGAGGGGATGCCCAAAGAGGATGGCCAAAAGTTGGAATGCTATGGGTTAGAGGCGCCACCCGTGAGAATCAATTTGGGTTTATCTGTGTTCAACTTCAGTTGGTTGGAATTCATCCAGTTATTAATGAAGATCATAATGTCTTGAAAGTTGGCTACCGAGGAAGCTGAGGAATTGATGTTGAACACCAGGTGAAGGTCATCCGCATTATTGTACGTTCCTATCTTCCTCTCTCTCAGAGAACGAATTAGAGCACAGAGATACAACTTAAAAATAAAGGGAGAGAGAGAGGAGCCCTGGGTAACCCCACATGTCAATTCCATCTTTTTGGAAGAAAAGTTACCAAGCCGCTCCGCTTGAAACCGATTATTTAGAAAAGAAGAGAGCCACTTCAGTGCCAGACTTTGAATCCCAGCGCTGCTGACATGGTCAATCAGTATAGTATGATCGACCGTGTCAAATGCGGCTGACAGGTCCAACAGGACCAAGGCCTGGGGATTGGCATTGCCGGTACATAATGTCTTCTTGGCTATATGTATGGTAACAAAAATGCTTTTAACACTTTTTTTAATATAACTTTTCAACATGCTGCACAGCAAACACAATGCTCTAAAACATAGCTTAAAGACATTGGCAAAGCCAATAAAATTGACTAAACACGTATAAGGTCCTAAAGACGAGACCTATTGGCTATGCCAATGCTTGTTGTGTGTAGCGATCAGTTTTCCTCCTTCCTGAGACGGATATCTTTGAAAATGCCCCCTGCTTCCATTGCCTACATGGATGGTCTCTTCTGCTGCCTCCTGCTTCTGCTTTTACTACAGCAACATGTCACTGCTGCGTGCCTGGCAAACTCTTCTAACCCAGAGTTTATTGATGTCCTCACTACGACCCCCTCCTGGATGGCATCATATTAGAACTGGCAAAACTGACACGCTACACGCGTCACATATGTCTAGCTGGTAAGCAAAATCAGGGATAAGTCTGATATATTTGTATAGATAACCATTTTCTGAAATGGGGCAACCCAATAGGTACAGGACCTGGGTAAATTGCGATAAGAGAAACAACGGTCCTTACCATCAATCAAGCATAGCGTGCGTCAATACCTAGTTACTCAGTCAAACTTATTCAGAGCATATCGTAATTCTACAGCTCTATGGGACGAATCTCGCATGTGATACAGCAAAAAAAGCAACTGACTTATTTATTACCAAGCTATTTAATTCATTGCTAGTTCAATGGATATTTTGAATTCATAAAAAACAATTTCCAAGTGTCACATTCAATACATTAGTACAACAACTTGGCCAAAAGTGATTATGCCCCAAGAAAGGACGTGCAAAAGGCAGACGTGATAAGGGATGATATAAGTGTTGATAGAAAGATAAGAGAAAGAATCAGAAAAAATTGTGACAACAAATACAGTTACAGTCTTTACAATGAAAAACGGACGGTTTAGAAAAATACCGTCTCAGTAAACACCCAGCCTTAATAGTCTTCTTTTTAATTTGATCAATGCAAAGATGGACATAAGTTCCAAAATAAGCACGTCAGGTTAGGAGGGGTAGGGGAGTCAAGGTCCGGGTGAGATCATGGATTGGGTGTCGACGTTTCGACTCGTCTAGTGGCCCGAGGGGTAGATTACACCTCGGCCGTGCGAGTCTTCATCAGGACAATAGAGGGAAGGGCAATCTCACCAAGGCTTGGTAATACCAGTAACAGTGTAAGGCAGGAGGTCTATCAACCGTATGTGGACACTCTCACATCGGGAGGGGGTTATTATTTCGCCTTGCACTATTCAATAGTGCTCGATGAATCTCAATAATTGTCATATATATACTGGTGTCCAACCGAGAATGGGTTAACGTACAAAATCTGGCATAAGTCTCATCAGTGTCTCTCTTAATTGGACAAAATTCCCCGCATTCAATGTGGAATTGTAACCCTCACGGAAGATCTTATTCAAGGAGGGGGTCAACCTTCCGTTCGCCAGCACTTCACTCGAACAACTCTTAGCGTTTGTAGAAGCGATCCCTTAATCAATGGGAATTTTTAAAGGGCACAAACATCGAAAAAACGGGCTGGGACCTGTCTCGCATGCAGAGCTGCCTTCGTTGGACTCCCGGTGTTCTAAACCGTCCGTTTTTCATTGTAAAGACTGTAACTGTATTTGTTGTCACAATTGTTTCTGATTCTTTCTCTTATTTTTCTATAAACACTTATATCATCCCTTATCACGTCTGCCTTTTGCACGTCCTTTCTTGGGGCATAATCACTTTTGGCCAAGTTGTTGTATTAATGTATTGAATGTGACACTTGGAAATTGTTTTTATGAATTCAAAATATTCATTGAACTAGCAATGAATTAAATTGCTTGGTAATAAATGTCTGTTGCTTTTTTTGCTGTATCACATGCGAGATTCGTCCCATAGAGCTGTAGAATTACGATATGCTCTGAATAAGTTTGACTGAGTAACTAGGTATTGACTCACGCTATGCTTGATATCTGTATAGATGGCAGGTCATATTTCAAACCCCTCTGGATTAACATTGGTATTTCTTAGCATTGTCACAGTATTATCACTTCTGCTGGGTCTGGGGCACCTGAGATTGGTTTTAATTTATCAGTGTCCATCTATGAGTGCACTTCTAGATTCAACTATTCATCCATGCACACTTTCACCCATCCATGCACTTACACACTCATAAATAATCCATTTAGTCATCCATTCACTTATTCATCCATCCCTGTGCTCCTCATCAAGTTTGGATATTATCACATTTCCCAGTTCTTACACTCACACACACACAGACACACACACAAACTGAAGAGACTTTCACTAAGTAAATAACCAGCTCTATTGACTTTGCCAATGCTTGACAAGTAAGCGGCTACAACATCCATTTTAAAATTACTGGGCTCTACACCAATATTAGGGAGTCATTCATAATCAACCATAGAGGCTGCAAAGGCTTCTCGGGCAGTGTCACACAGAGTGAGTGGATGAGTCTAGAGAGGAAGCTTCTATTACTTGTGAAACAAAACGTTGTGTTTAGAGAGGACATCTGTGATTGGTTGGGAATGAGGCATTTATTCGACTGGTCTTTTCATAAAAAGGGAGGCGTTCATTTGGCGTTTGTAATATAGAAAATAATCAAAACGGAAAATTCCAAAGTATATTTCAAGATTCTCATTGAACCGAATAGCAGATTGCATATTGTGAGATCAAGAAGTGTGTGAGGGGTGTGTGTGTGCGCACGTGCTTGTGTGTGTGTTTGCATGCATGTTTAGTCTATATTTGTATGAGCTGATGTAAGTGCATAAGGGTTGAGGTATGTTTGAGCCTGTGCATTTATTTGCATGCAGCTGTGTATGTTTTTAGGTGTGTCGATGTGTGTGGGCTTGGGTGTGCCTATGTAAGTGTGCATTTCTATATGTGCATATATGTGTTTTAAGTTTGCATGTTTTATCATGTGCATCTTTATATATGTGTGAGCATGGGAGTTTGTGTATGTGCATATGAATTTGTGCCTGGTTTTTGAAGTGTATAGATTTGAGTGTTTTATACGTTCCTATGTCGGCCTGGGTCTGCATTTGTCATGTGTGATTCTGTGTATGTCTGATGCCCCTGTGCGTGCCAGTGTAGATCTACTGTTAGTGTCTGTAGGTGTGTGTATGCATGAGAATGTGTGTTTGCATATAGTTTTTTGTTTTTCTTTGTGTGCCAGCATAACTCGCCATTTTCATGCATAAATGCACACAAGTATAACTACTCATGTGCATACTTACTCCTACAGCTAGGTGTAGCTCTCCATTATTTGCTCTTCACCGCTTCCAAGTAGAGATTTATACTAAGGTGTAGATTCGTTCCGGGGGGAGCTTACTACAAATATATTTATGACCATAAAGTTACTGCAGGTAACTTTACAAATGTATTTTACATTCTGACAGAAATGTCCGCCGCCAGGGGGAGAACTCAATCACAGAGATGAAGGCCTCCACCACCTAAGTGGAGACCTCTCTATTGGAAAGTATAGGGAAAATAATTAAAGCTAATTTTTTCTTCAAAAAGTAATTAAAAAAAATGTAATATATAATATGAATGTCAATTAATTTAAACATTTATTATTAACCTGGAGCTTATATAGCATATTAAACAAATAAAATAAAATATGTATTAAACAATATATCCTTGGGGGGCGTGGCTTAGCGGGCTAACATGGAGGACGTAGCCTAGAAGAGCTCCGTCCTGCCCTTAATATATCCGACGAGTAATCCTGTCTCCCCCGACCGCACGGCGGCCCAGGACGGCTGCATAGCCCACGGAACCGAGTCGCTACGTTCCGGTGGCGGCCCTTAAGTGCTGGAGATCCCGGTCGCCGAGAGGAGGGGAGAGACACTCTGCGGCCTAGTCGGGAGAGGTGCAGCCGGGGCCTCGAGTTTGGTGCTCCCCAAGCCAGGAGCACTGGAGACGGCAGCGTGAATCGGAGTGAGGCCCGGGGGTGAGAGAGTGTCCCGACCTCCCCTAGTAGACAGTAGCGGGCCTCGCAGACACTCCTATCAGAGGCAGCTGCCAGTGGGAGGCCCGATCCTCCTGAATGTAGCGGAGGTGCTGGGGTCTTAATAACGCGAGGCCTAGGGCTCAAACTGCAGCCGGGGACTAAAGTTTGGCGACATCGGAGGAAACGCTCAGGCAGTGGATGCCCACAGCAGGTGATCGGGGGGGCTTATCGGCTGTCAGAGAAGATACAGGGGCACACTTGGCCTGCAATAGAGACTGGCAGTTGGGGGCGACCACAGTGGAACAATATCGGCTTTGAAGGGCCCAGAGTCAGGAGATGCACGACGGCAGTGGCGACATATAGGGGGCCCTAGGAACCTGCTACTGGTGGAGGACTGCCAAGGAAGGGACCCGGCCTCTGCATTGACCGGTGGTGCTGGGACTTTATATGGTGAGGCCTGACGATCTGTGGTGCGGCCTGGGAACGGGAGTGGCGTGCAACCCGAAGGGACGGCCCTCACATCAAGACATCGCCGGCAAGAAATCGGACGCAGGTCGGCTCCCGGAGGGTGCTGCAGCGGAGTACACGGCCGGACGCAGGGAACGGCGAATACACCGGGCCTATGGGGGATCCGTAGCCTGACGAGGGATCTGGACCGCGAGCTGGATGGTGCCATCCATGGACACAAAGGGGATCAGGAGCTGAGGGAGACGTTGAGCGATATTGGGCGGACCCTTGCAACGGATGATCAGTGAGTCCCTGGTCGGCCTACCGCGCGACGTCTAGGCAGGACAGGTACGGCTACGGACTTGGAGACATGGTGGGACTCAAATACATAACGTCCCCCGCTAGTACTGGAGACGACACCCTAGGGTACAAGCAGCTGACCCCACGGTGAGTGCCCTCGGCCACAGTCCACAATGACCAGAGGCGGGAGCGGTGGAGGGACCTCGAAGCAAGGGCCCATTACGAAATACACGGGGCCGAGTGGTGGCGCTGGGGCCACGGGGGGCCACCAGGCCCCGGGCCGGACAATGCAGCACTGATGACAGCAATAACCCAATCCAGGGATATGTTGGATGCAAAAATAGGAGCTGTGTGGGCAGATGTCACATTGTTGTGCCAAGATCTGCAGAATGCCGTGGCCCGCAATCACGGAGGCCGAAACCAGAATATCGGGAGTGGAGGACGATGTGGCGATTCTGAAGCGAAAGGTGGCCAGCATGGAGGGGGTTCAGAAAGGCCTGGCACTCCGAGCAGAGGATGCGGAAGGGCGGGCCCGGTGGAACAACTTGAGATTTGTAGGGTTCCCGGAGGGCTGCGAGAAGGGCAACATGGAGAGTTTCTTGACCTAGTGGCTGGAGAGCTGGCTCCAGCCCGACTACTTTTCAAGATGCTTCGTAATAGTGTGGCGCATAGAGCCCTTATACAAAAGCCGCCTGTGGGGTCCCGCCCCCGGCCTGTGATAGCAAAATTATTGAACTACCATGATCGCGACACTATCCTACGACAGGCGCGGGCGAAGGAACCCCTCTTGTATGATAATCGGAAAATCCTGATCTTCCCGGACTATACCAGGCTCGTACAGCAACAGAGGCAATCATTTACGGCGGCCAAGGCGCGCCTTCGTGATCTCAAGCTCCCATATGCCTTGCTTTACCCGGCCCGTCTGCGAGTGGTCTATTAATCCCGCACTCTTTTCTTCGACACCTCAGAGGAAGTGTTCCATTGGAATGAAGAGACGGTAAAAGTGAGGGTGCATACTCTGCCGGGTCGAGACTCAGATTCCTCATCGAGAGGAGCACCAGCGCAGACTCGCCGACGATCGCGGAGCAGAGGTAACTGGAGGTCCAGATCTAGGAGGCGCTCTACCCCCGGGGGGGCGGCGGATGAAAAGACGGCTGCCCTCGACCCTCCGGCGATGGATCCTTGAACATTCGACTTATAAGCTGCAGAACTTTGGTGCGCATGTACATCTGCGGTGACTGGTAGGACTGGGGAACCTCCACTGAGCGTCCCCGGGGCTGAGAGGAACGACCGAGAGAGACTAATGTGATACAGTGATTATGATTGTAAGGGGCGGCAGCGGGGAGGGGGGTACTGTATTAGGGGCGGACACTTTCCCCTTGCTCAGAGTTCGTATTTTGGGGGGGGAAGTTGGGTGAATGGGTTGGTTAATGGGGATCCATTGGTGTGGACGACCTCGGGTCCTGCGTTTGGGATCAGGGGTTGCCCACGCCGCGGCAGGTACTTCAGTATTCTTGAGGTATGGGGGGGGGGCGCGTTGGGGGCGAGGGGAGGGGGGTGTTGGGGGGGTGTATGTTTAGGTTGAGCTGCACGATTGCTATGAGATCTCACTGGTATGTGTGTACACGTCTACAAGGCCCAGTGTATGGGCCTACACCCTATGTACCCCCAGATGGGTGATGAGGGAACTAGGCCACTGAATCCTCCATCCCGGATTCTCTATGCCTTTACCTTCGGAGTCTGACGTCATCAGAGGGCACCACTCCTCCACTAGACCGTTGTTTCGCTGAAAAGATTTGTTGCGATCCATGTTGGAGTTCCCGGCTAGCGGGGCACCACCCCAGCCTCACTCAGCACCACCTCAGTATCACCTGCACACCATCACTCAGCACCACCTCAGTATCACTGAGCCACACCTGAGCATCACCTTTGCACCAGCACACCACCTGCTCAGCATCACTGAGCACCACCTGAGTATCATTCAGCATCACGTGAGAATCACCTAAGCACCAGCACACCACCACCTCAGCATCACTCAGCACCACCTGAGTATCATTCAGTATCACCTGAGCATCATGTCCCCACCAGCACAGCACCACCTCAGCATCACTCAGCTCTGAGTATCATTCAGCATCACCTGAGCATCACCATCTGCACCTGCACACCACCACCTCAGCATCACTCAGCACCACCTGAATATCATTCAGCATCACCTGAGCATCACCTACGCACCCGCATGCCACCACCTCAGCATCACTCAGCACCACCTGAGTATCATTCAACATCATGTGAACATCACCTAAGCACCAGAACACCACCACCTCAGCATCAATGAGCACCACCTATCATTCAGCATCACCTGAGTATCACCATCTGCAGCCGCAAACCACCACCTCAGCATCACTCAGCACCACTTGAGTATCCTTCAGCATCACCTGAGTATCCCCTAAGCAGCAGCACACCACCTCAGTCAGCATCACTCAGCACCACCTGAGTATCATTCAGCATCACCTGAGTATCCCCTACGCACCAGCACAACACCACGTCAGCACCACCTCAGCATCACTCAGTGCCACCTGAGTATCATTCAGTATCACCTGAGCATCATGTCCCCACCAGCACAGCACCACCTCAGCATCACTCAGCTCTGAGTATCATTACAATGAAAAACGGACGGTTTAGAAAAATACCGTCTCAGTAAACACCCAGCCTTAATAGTCTTTTTTTTAATTTGATCAATGCAAAGATGGACATAAGTTCCAAAATAAGCACGTCAGGTTAAGAGGGGTAGGGGAGTCAAGGTCCGGGTGAGATCATGGATTGGGTGTCGACGTTTCGACTCGTCTAGTGGCCCGAGGGGTAGATTACACCTCGGCCGTGCGAGTCTTCATCAGGACAATAGAGGGAAGGGCAATCTCACCAAGGCTTGGTAATACCTGTAACAGTGTAAGGCAGGAGGTCTATCAACCGTATGTGGACACTCTCACATCGGGAGGGGGTTATTATTTCGCCTTGCACTATTCAATAGTGCTCGATGAATCTCAATAATTGTCATATATATACTGGTGTCCAACCGAGAATGGGTTAACGTACAAAATCTGGCATAAGTCTCATCAGTGTCTCTCTTAATTGGACAAAATTCCTCGCATTCAATGTGGAATTGTAACCCTCACGGAAGATCTTATTCAAGGAGGGGGTCAACCTTCCGTTCGCCAGCACTTCACTCGAACAACTCTTAGCGTTTGTAGAAGCGATCCCTTAATCAATGGGAATTTTTAAAGGGCACAAACATCGAAAAAACGGGCTGGGACCTGTCTCGCATGCAGAGCTGCCTTCGTTGGACTCCCGGTGGTCTAAACCGTCCGTTTTTCATTGTAAAGACTGTAACTGTATTTGTTGTCACAATTGTTTCTGATTCTTTCTCTTATCTTTCTATAAACACTTATATCATCCCTTATCACGTCTGCCTTTTGCACGTCCTTTCTTGGGGCATAATCACTTTTGGCCAAGTTGTTGTATTAATGTATTGAATGTGACACTTGGAAATTGTTTTTATGAATTCAAAATATTCATTGAACTAGCAATGAATTAAATTGCTTGGTAATAAATGTCTGTTGCTTTTTTTGCTGTATCACATGCGAGATTCGTCCCATAGAGCTGTAGAATTACGATATGCTCTGAATAAGTTTGACTGAGTAACTAGGTATTGACTCACGCTATGCTTGATATCTGTATAGATGGCAGGTCATATTTCAAACCCCTCTGGATTAACATTGGTATTTCTTAGCATTGTCACAGTATTATCACTTCTGCTGGGTCTGGGGCACCTGAGATTGGTTTTAATTTATCAGTGTCCATCTATGAGTGCACTTCTAGATTCAACTATTCATCCATGCACACTTTCACCCATCCATGCACTTACACACTCATAAATAATCCATTTAGTCATCCATTCACTTATTCATCCATCCCTGTGCTCCTCATCAAGTTTGGATATTATCACATTTCCCAGTTCTTACACTCACACACACACAGACACACACACAAACTGAAGAGACTTTCACTAAGTAAATAACCAGCTCTATTGACTTTGCCAATGCTTGACAAGTAAGCGGCTACAACATCCATTTTAAAATTACTGGGCTCTACACCAATATTAGGGAGTCATTCATAATCAACCATAGAGGCTGCAAAGGCTTCTCGGGCAGTGTCACACAGAGTGAGTGGATGAGTCTAGAGAGGAAGCTTCTATTACTTGTGAAACAAAACGTTGTGTTTAGAGAGGACATCTGTGATTGGTTGGGAATGAGGCATTTATTCGACTGGTCTTTTCATAAAAAGGGAGGCGTTCATTTGGCGTTTGTAATATAGAAAATAATCAAAACGGAAAATTCCAAAGTATATTTCAAGATTCTCATTGAACCGAATAGCAGATTGCATATTGTGAGATCAAGAAGTGTGTGAGGGGTGTGTGTGTGCGCACGTGCTTGTGTGTGTGTTTGCATGCATGTTTAGTCTATATTTGTATGAGCTGGTGTAAGTGCATAAGGGTTGAGGTATGTTTGAGCCTGTGCATTTATTTGCATGCAGCTGTGTATGTTTTTAGGTGTGTCGATGTGTGTGGGCTTGGGTGTGCCTATGTAAGTGTGCATTTCTATATGTGCATATATGTGTTTTAAGTTTGCATGTTTTATCATGTGCATCTTTATATATGTGTGAGCATGGGAGTTTGTGTATGTGCATATGAATTTGTGCCTGGTTTTTGAAGTGTATAGATTTGAGTGTTTTATACGTTCCTATGTCGGCCTGGGTCTGCATTTGTCATGTGTGATTCTGTGTATGTCTGATGCCCCTGTGCGTGCCAGTGTAGATCTACTGTTAGTGTCTGTAGGTGTGTGTATGCATGAGAATGTGTGTTTGCATATAGTTTTTTGTTTTTCTTTGTGTGCCAGCATAACTCGCCATTTTCATGCATAAATGCACACAAGTATAACTACTCATGTGCATACTTACTCCTACAGCTAGGTGTAGCTCTCCATTATTTGCTCTTCACCGCTTCCAAGTAGAGATTTATACTAAGGTGTAGATTCGTTCCGGGGGGAGCTTACTACAAATATATTAATGACCATAAAGTTACTGCAGGTAACTTTACAAATGTATTTTACATTCTGACAGAAATGTCCGCCGCCAGGGGGAGAACTCAATCACAGAGATGAAGGCCTCCACCACCTAAGTGGAGACCTCTCTATTGGAAAGTATAAGGAAAATAATTAAAGCTAATTTTTTCTTCAAAAAGTAATTTAAAAAAATGTAATATATAATATGAATGTCAATTAATTTAAACATTTATTATTAACCTGGAGCTTATATAGCATATTAAACAAATAAAATAAAATATGTATTAAACAATATATCCTTGGGGGGCGTGGCTTAGCGGGCTAACATGGAGGACGTAGCCTAGAAGAGCTCCGTCCTGCCCGTAATATATCCGACGAGTAATCCTGTCTCCCCCGACCGCACGGCGGCCCAGGACGGCTGCATAGCCCACGGAACCGAGTCGCTACGTTCCGGTGGCGGCCCTTAAGTGCTGGAGATCCCGGTCGCCGAGAGGAGGGGAGAGACACTCTGCGGCCTAGTCGGGAGAGGTGCAGCCGGGGCCTCGAGTTTGGTGCTCCCCAAGCCAGGAGCACTGGAGACGGCAGCGTGAATCGGAGTGAGGCCCGGGGGTGAGAGAGTGTCCCGACCTCCCCTAGTAGACAGTAGCGGCCCTCGCAGACACTCCTATCAGAGGCAGCTGCCAGTGGGAGGCCCGATCCTCCTGAATGTAGCGGAGGTGCTGGGGTCTTAATAACGCGAGGCCTAGGGCTCAAACTGCAGCCGGGGACTAAAGTTTGGCGACATCGGAGGGAACGCTCAGGCAGTGGATGCCCACAGCAGGTGATCGGGGGGGCTTATCGGCTGTCAGAGAAGATACAGGGGCACACTTGGCCTGCAATAGAGACTGGCAGTTGGGGGCGACCACAGTGGAACAATATCGGCTTTGAAGGGCCCAGAGTCAGGAGATGCACGACGGCAGTGGCGACATATAGGGGGCCCTAGGAACCTGCTACTGGTGGAGGACTGCCAAGGAAGGGACCCGGCCTCTGCATTGACCGGTGGTGCTGGGACTTTATATGGTGAGACCTGACGATCTGTGGTGCGGCCTGGGAACGGGAGTGGCGTGCAACCCGAAGGGACGGCCCTCACATCAAGACATCACCGGCAAGAAATCGCACGCAGGTCGGCTCCCAGAGGGTGCTGCAGCGGAGTACACGGCCGGACGCAGGGAACGGCGAATACACCGGGCCTATGGGGGATCCGTAGCCTGACGAGGGATCTGGACCTCGAGCTGGATGGTGCCATCCATGGACACAAAGGGGGCCAGGAGCTGAGGGAGACGTTGAGCGATATTGGGCGGACCCTTGCAACGGATGATCAGTGAGTCCCTGGTCGGCCTACCGCGCGACGTCTAGGCAGGACAGGTACGGCTACGGACTTGGAGACATGGTGGGACTCAAATACATAACGTCCCCCGCTAGTACTGGAGACGACACCCTAGGGTACAAGCAGCTGGCCCCACGGTGAGTGCCCTCGGCCACAGTCCACAATGACCAGAGGCGGGAGCGGTGGAGGGACCTCGAAGCAAGGGCCCATTACGAAATACACGGGGCCGAGTGGTGGCGCTGGGGCCACGGGGGGCCACCAGGCCCCGGGCCGGACAATGCAGCACTGATGACAGCAATAACCCAATCCAGGGATATGTTGGATGCAAAAATAGGAGCTGTGTGGGCGGATGTCACATTGCTGTGCCAAGATCTGCAGAATGCCGTGGCCAGCAATCACGGAGGCCGAATCAGAATATCGGGAGAGGAGGACGATGTGGCGATTCTGAAGCGAAAGGTGGCCAGCATGGAGGGGGTTCAGAAAGGCCTGGCACTCCGAGCAGAGGATGCGGAAGGGCGGGCCCGGTGGAACAACTTGAGATTTGTAGGGTTCCCGGAGGGCTGCGAGAAGGGCAACATGGAGAGTTTCTTGACCTAGTGGCTGGAGAGCTGGCTCCAGCCCGACTACTTTTCAAGATGCTTCGTAATAGAGTGGCGCATAGAGCCCTTATACAAAAGCCGCCTGTGGGGTCCCGCCCCCGGCCTGTGATAGCAAAATTATTGAACTACCATGATTGCAACACTATCCTACGACAGGCGCGGGCGAAGGAACCCCTCTTGTATGATAATCGGAAAATCCTGATCTTCCCGGACTATACCAGGCTCGTACAGCAACAGAGGCAATCATTTACGGCGGCCAAGGCGCGCCTTCGTGATCTCAAGCTCCCATATGCCTTGCTTTACCCGGCCCGTCTGCGAGTGGTCTATCAATCCCGCACTCTTTTCTTCGACACCTCAGAGGAAGTGTTCCATTGGAATGAAGAGACGGTAAAAGTGAGGGTGCATACTCTGCCGGGTCGAGACTCAGATTCCTCATCGAGAGGAGCACCAGCGCAGACTCCCCGACGATCGCGGAGCAGAGGTAACTGGAGGTCCAGATCTAGGAGGCGCTCTACCCCCGGGGGGGCGGCGGATGAAAAGACGGCTGCCCCCGACCCTCCGACGATGGATCCTTGAACATTCGACTTATAAGCTGCAGAACTTTGGTGCGCATGTACATCTGCGGTGACTGGTAGGACTGGGGAACCTCCACTGAGCGTCCCCGGGGCTGAGAGGAACGACCGAGAGAGACTAATGTGATACAGTGATTATGATTGTAAGGGGCGGCAGCGGGGAGGGGGGTACTGTATTAGGGGCGGACACTTTCCCCTTGCTCAGAGTTCGTATTTTGGGGGGGGAAGTTGGGTGAATGGGTTGGTTAATGGGGATCCATTGGTGTGGACGACCTCGGGTCCTGCGTTTGGGATCAGGGGTTGCCCACGCCGCGGCAGGTACTTCAGTATTCTTGAGGTATGGGGGGGGGGCGCGTTGGGGGGGAGGGGAGGGGGGGTGTTGGGGGGGGGGGTGTATGTTTAGGTTGAGCTGCACGATTGCTATGAGATCTCACTGGTATGTGTGTTCACGTCTACAAGGCCCAGTGTATGGGCCTACACCCTATGTACCCCCAGATGGGTGATGAGGGAACTAGGCCACTGAATCCCAGGGCTTCAATGTGTGTCCTAAGCTGGAATGTGAGGGGAGTGCTTGACACGGTTAAGAGGGGGGCGGTTCTGCGACAGGCTACTGCTACAAACACATTTATTGGGCAACAAAATACTATGTTTACAACGGTATGGCTACCAACAGGTTTATCATGCTGGGTTTATTAGAGGGTCCAGGGGGGTGGCCATATTGGTGCATCGCAGACTGCCGTATGTTCACTCAACACAGTGGGTTGACCCACAGGGCCGATATGTTTTTATTAAAGGAACGATTGGTGGGGAGACTATGGTGTTTGGGAGTGTGTATGCCCCACCTCCGCTGCAATGGTCGCTAGTAGAGAGGCTGTTTGCAGTATGGGTGGATATTCCCGAGGCACCAGCAGTGATTGGGGGAGACTGGAATGATGTGGTGGACTGCCGTATGGATCGATGTCGACCGGGGGGTGGGCAGGTAGCCGACACACCCACCAAATTAGGAGATATGATTAAGGGGATGGGATGGGTGGACACATGGCGCTATTTACATGCACAGAGCAGGGAATATACCTTCCTATCAGCGGTCCAGAAATCCTTCTCGAGACTGGATTACATATTCGTCCCCCGCGCAGTGATCAGCCAGGTGGAATCGGCGGTGATTTTACCACGTGGGCTGTTGGATCATTCCCCGGTGGCGGTAGAATTCCGGCTGGATAAGGGGCGGCAGCCCTTTCGGTGGCGCCTCTCCACATGGCATCTCCAACGTAAGGATTATAGGAAACATATGGGGAGGCCATAACACACTTCTTAGGTGAAAATGTTGGTTCAGTGGCGGACGCCGGGACGGTGTGGGAAGCCTTGAAACCCACGCTGCGTGGAGTGTACATAGCTTGGTGCGCGGCGGCCCGAAGGCAGCGCAGGGAGGATTTAGAGAGAGCTACTGCAGATATTGAGGCCTTGGAAAAACGTTGCAGTGGGGAAGGAGACTGTCAGGCGATGGGGCAACTTCAGCTGGCACAGCAGTCCTATGCGTCCCTATTACTGAATGAGGCACGACAGGTGTGGTTGGCGACACGCAGCAGGCTCTATCAGTGGGGGCATAAATCAGGTACGATGTTACACAGTGTAGGAACTGGGGTCACCAGTTCCCCGGGGGTAGCCTGGCACGAGCAGGTAGGCACCCGAAAGCTTAGGTGTTAAGTGACTACACAGCACACGCATCCACTGAGACAATAAAATGCACGCAATGACTGAGACCACACCAGTGAGTTTGATTTAAAACAATATGCTTTTATATAAGATCAAGGTTCAGGGTAATCAAAAATCACAGTATCAATTACTCATCAAAGCATTTCATCAGAGGGGAGTAAAGGAAGCAGTTCAATATCCAATTTAACACGTCGCAATAAACCTTTCATTAAGCATTAACTACCAAGGCACCCCGCGAAGGTGAGCCTCTCATTAAGCATGGACAATCAGCTCATCAAGCAAGGATGAGCATGTCATGTAGCAAGAGTACACATTTCATCAGTAAGTAACCTGTTCAGTAGGCAAATCAATTAACTTCTCACCAAGCAAGGGTGAACATTTCATTAAACTCCTTAGCAGGAATAAACTGGTCATTAGACAGGAAGAAACCTCTCATATGAACTCAGGCATAACCCCGTCCTCAGGCAGGGGGAGAACATTTCATTAGATAGGAAAGAAAACTTTTCATCTGGTAAAGATATACTTTTTACCAGGTGAGAATAAAAACATTTCCTTAGGGTAAAACCATCACATTACCTGATGCCTGAATACACGCTTCTTTAATCCTGAATAAACATTTCCTTCAATAAGCATCAACATCTCTTTAGCCCAGAATAAACATTCTCCTTAATACCGTTAGGCATATGTGACGGGGCGGGACGTTGCTCTGAGGAACATGACGAAACCCAACGGGACTGGTGGTCGGTTGTCCCCTTGTCACCCGTTTCTCTCCCCTTTCAACAGCAGGACACCCCATACCTGCACGAGGACTGGCAATCCCAGGAAGGCGGACACCCTTGGGCATACGAGGAAGACAAGGGACCGGTCGCCTTTAACTGTGCCTTCCATGCAACGAGACTCCTCCCCTCTTCGACGTCATTGAATCAGCTGAGCCAAAAGGAGGACGAACCCGGAAGAATGCGGACGGCGTTTCCCCGGAGGACGAAGGTGTTGCTGAGTGGAGAAGGAGTGTGCAGTCGAGGATTCTTGTGGAGACAGCGGAGGAAGAAGACAAGACGAGCCCCGGCAATATCATCAAGCCAGGAGGCCACCGTCAACACGAGCCGCCCCGCCACGCTCCCGCGGGAGGAGCGTGGCTATCAGAGGTACGGGGCAAGGTAGCGGGTTGGGTGGGACGGCGTTTCCAGCCTGCCGAGTAGAACCCTGCCGGTTGCTTTGTATATACTTAAGTGTACAGTCTGATCAGCTCCCTTCCTCGCACGAGCACTTGAGCACTAACATAGCCATTGTATATACACCTGCGCACTTGTTTTCCTTCACTCCTGGTCCCTCCGATACAAACCCCGGACGTCCTAGTAACTCCCCTTTCTCTTTCTTTTGCTTTTGGGATCACATCGAGAATCCGACTTGTCTGGCACCTGCAACCTGGAGCCGATCAAGAACCCCAAAACGGACCCTGCCGTGTTCGCACGAGAAAGGCTGACGAGCAGGAGAAGGAAAGCTTATATGAAAATAAAATCATCGTTAAAATCGTTACTCAAAGTCTCAGACTCAGTTACTCCCACCCCAGCTGCCCCATTAAATCTGGTGTCAGAAGTGGGATTAACATCTCAGCCCATCTGCGAAAACAAGATGGATGCCCTGATTCAACATATTATAAAGGGGCAGGATAACTTGAATGGGCGGTCGAGAGGCAGCTCTCCTCAGCACAAGCTGACCGCGAGTTGTTTAAAAACACCATCACTGCCCAATTAGAAGGCCTTCAGAAAACCGTGTCGCCTCCAAATGTGCCAGTCCCTGTAGAAGGCAGGGTACATGTCCCTAACCCTTCAGGGATAGCATTACAGAAGTACGTGCAGGGAGAGGACCCTGACGCATTTCTACTGAACTTCGAGCGAGCCGCCCGTGCGTTGGGATGGCCAGAGGAGAAATGGCCCTTTTTCTTGGCGCCGTTGCTGACAGGCGAGGCACAGTTCGCCTATCAGGTGGCTAATCCCGTTGGCAATGCCCCATACCACCTGATTAAAAATGTAATACTGGACCACCTGGGACTGGATTAGGAAGCTTACAGAGTTAGATTTCGTAAAGAAAAAGGGAGACCGGGTGAAAATCCCAAGACTCTGTTTTTTAGGCTCAAAATGGCCGCGGATAAATGGCTGAAACCCGAGTCTAGCAGCAAGGAAGAAGTGATGGCCAAGATCTACTTTTCCAAAATCGATTTTATCCACACTATTTGTGGGAGGGTATACTCAGACGTGAGTCCCTTGCTCATTGCACCATCAGGATTCAAGCAAGCCGGGCCGACGAAGGCTGTGATGCCAGAAACCGGTCCCCGGAAGCTTGTCTCCTTCCCAGTATAAGAATTGGCTTCGTAGTTTGGTTTGCCCTGTTCCCATCATGCACTGGGACAGGAACAGACTAATTTGCATATAGCCAGGTTCTGAGCTGGGATGGTGCAATGAGCTAAAAAACAGGTGATGGATTAAAACCATGATCTCTTGACTTGGTAAGAGTATTCTGCATCATTCAGAAACTCTGTCCATCACCACCCCCTTTTTCCAAAATCGATTTTATCCACACTATGTGTGGGAGGGTATACTCAGACGTGAGTCCCTTGCTCATTGCACCATCAGGATTCAAGCAAGCCGGGCCGACGAAGGCTGTGATGCCAGAAACCGGTCCCCGGAAGCTTGTCTCCTTCCCAGTATAAGAATTGGCTTGGTAGTTTGGTTTGCCCTGTTCCCATCATGCACTGGGACAGGAACAGACTAATTTGCATATAGCCAGGTTCTGAGCTGGGATGGTGCAATGAGCTAAAAAAACAGGTGATGTATTAAAACCATGATCTCTTGACTTGGTAAGAGTATTCTGCATCATTCAGAAACTCTGTCCATCACCACCCCCTTTTTCCAAAATCGATTTTATCCACACTATGTGTGGGAGGGTATACTCAGACGTGAGTCCCTTGCTCATTGCACCATCAGGATTCAAGCAAGCCGGGCCGACGAAGGCTGTGATGCCAGAAACCGGTCCCCGGAAGCTTGTCTCCTTCCCAGTATAAGAATTGGCTTGGTAGTTTGGTTTGCCCTGTTCCCATCATGCACTGGGACAGGAACAGACTAATTTGCATATAGCCAGGTTCTGAGCTGGGATGGTGCAATGAGCTAAAAAACAGGTGATGGATTAAAACCATGATCTCTTGACTTGGTAAGAGTATTCTGCATCATTCAGAAACTCTGTCCATCACCACCCCCTTTTTCCAAAATCAAGATCTACTTGGAGCAATTTATGGAGGCTCTTCCATACGGCTCACAAAGATGGTTGAGACAACACTCGGGACTAACCACTGAACAAGCCATAGAAATGGCTGCTAACTATGCGAGAGCGCAACCACGAGTCTCGGGATGGGAACATGAGAAAACAAATAGGAACATGCCCCCGACCAAAATGGAGAAGAAACTAAAACTCCCGATGGAGCAGACAAGGCCCAGAACACCGAGAATGGACCCTCCTTTGATGCGTGGGCCCCAGTGTTTCGAATGTGGCGAATGGGGACTGATCGCCCGTCTTGGCCCCAGGAAACGTACCACGGAAGAACCGATGGAAGTGGGGTACCTCCCCAAAACGGTTCTTTACTCAGCAGAGATGGGGACCTCCTTCTATGTCAGTATGAGGATGAATGGCTATGAGGTGAAAGCCCTCCTAGAGTCTGGGTGCAGACAGTCAGTGGTCCAAGAACGCTTTATTCGCCCCAGTCAGTACGTTCCCGGGTCTCAGGTATATATACGTTGTGTCCATGGGGACGTCAAACCATACCCCATAGCTCAGGTCTCCAAAGGACAAGGAAGCATGTAGAGTAAGGGTGGGGGTGGTGGATTCCAGAAGATGTGATTCTAGGGGTAGACAACCCTGAGTTCCTCGCCCTATTTAAAAAGACCATTAGGGGACAATCCCAGAGACGTGAAGACCCTAAACCTACACTCATTACTCCAGAACCCTGGGTCATAGACCATAGTTTTAAGTTTGCTCAAGCAGATGACAGGACACTATACAATGCATGGGAAAGCGCACACTCGCTTCAAGACACACAACCTCAGACTGTTGTACAGGGAGGCAGAAGAAGGAGGACAACCCCAACTCCTGGTACTTTTGTCCTTCCGTGAACAGGTTTTGTTCTTTGCCCATGCTCACCTCACGGCCGGACACTCAGGGAAGGAGAAAACCACGGAAAGCATCATACGCTATTTTTATTGGCCCGGTATCTACAAAGATGTACAAAGTTATTGTATGAAGTGTGAGATCTGCCAACGAAAAAATACTCACCGCCCTCAGGCCGCCCCATTACAGCCACTCCCTATCATTGGCGTTCCTTTCGAACGTGTGGGGATGGACTTAATCGGTCCTCTACCGAAATCAGAGGGGACACCTATATGCCCTCGTCATGGTGGACTACGCAATAAGATTCATAGAGGCCTTTCCACTGAGGGCCCCCACCACCGCCAATGTTGCGGAGAAGTTTGTGGAATTATTCGCCAGGGTCGGATTCCCGAAAGAAGTCCTAACGGACCAGGGTACACCTTTTACCTCTCGCCTGATGAAGGAGATTTGCAAGTCATTTGATATCCGTCACATAAAAACGTCGGTCTATCACCCCCAGACCGATGGTCTCGTCGAGAGGTACAATCAGACACTAACAACAACATTGAAGAAGATGCTGTCCTTGGAGGGACCTGATTGGGACCGCTTACTTCCACTGGCCCTGTATGTGCTTCGGGCACAAAAACAAAGCAGTTTAGGTTGTTCACCCTTTGAACTCCTATACGGGCATCATCCCCGGTCACTGTTGGAGATGACGAAGAACTCATGGGAAACGGAAGAAGAGCAAGAACAGAAATCCCTTCTGGAATA
Source organism: Lissotriton helveticus (assembly GCF_964261635.1). NCBI lineage: Eukaryota > Metazoa > Chordata > Amphibia > Caudata > Salamandridae > Lissotriton > Lissotriton helveticus. Next base: position 163,141,707 of record NC_136067.1, on the reverse strand, counting down.
TACCCTACAGCTGAGGTCGAAACTAGGCAAACTACGAAACCTAGCGTATACCAACTTGGAGCAAAAAAGAGAGAGACAGAAGAAATATTATGACCGGGGAAAGAAGCTACGGAATCTAAAATTCGGAGAGTGGGCGCTGGTCCTATTGCCCTCCATTTCTAGTAAGAACGAATGGATGGGGCCCTACAAGATAACCGAAACAATTGGAAACACTACCTACAGGTTGCAACTTTCTCCCACGAAAACCCAATGCTACCACATTTACCTTCTGAAAAAATGGATCGGTCCTCCTCCGCGGGGACACAATCTGGCTCTCCCCACGGTGCCGGAAAAAGTGACTACCGTGCAGCACTTAGTCATTAATGACAACCTATCGGATCCAATGAAGGAGGAACTGAACACTGTCTTACTCCCCTTTGCAGGCATATTTTCGGACCTCCCGGGGAAGACGAACCTGGTAGAGCACCGTATTGAGACTCCACCAGGAAAAGTAGTAAAACAACGGCCTTACAGAATACCCGCGGCCAGACGGGACGCCGTGAGAAAAGAAGTTGACGACATGCTCAAACTTGGAGTGATCCGCCCTTCACAAAGCAGCTGGGCTTCCCCAATTGTGATGGTGCCAAAACCCGACGGATCCAAGAGATTTTGCATGGACCTTCGATGCGTACCCCATTCCACGGGTTGACAAACTGGTTGAGAAACTCGGAGATGCCGTTTATATTACCACCCTAGATCTCACGAAAGGGTATTGGCAGGTGCCCCTTCGTGAGGAAGACCGGAAGAAGACCGCTTTCATTACAGACGAGGGACTATACAAGTTCACGGTTCTACCTTTTGGACTGCACGGGGCACCTGCCACATTCCAGCGCCTCATGAACCACGTTCTGAAACCTTACCCCTCGTTTAGTTCAGCATACCTGGACGATATTGTGATATATAGCCAAACATGGGAAGAACACCTAAGTCACCTACAGACCATTCTGACAGCATTACAAAAAGCAGGACTACACATCAACTCGAAGAAATCATGAGCAGCCTTCAACAGAGTTAAGTATTTGGGGTACGTCCTAGGGGATGGTACCATTGCACCCCAGATAGAGAAAGTGAAAGCCATCAAAAATACAGCCTTCCCAACCAACAAAATAGAACTGAGAGCCTTCCTGGGGCTGGTTGGCTATTACAGGAGATTCATCCCTAAATTTGCAGAGGTAGCCACCCCGCTCACTAATCTCCTGCGGAAAGACGTAAAAACTCGGGAGATACAAGTTCCTTCACGGGCGGCCCAAGACGCCTTTGAAGACCTGAAGCACATTATAACATCTGCCCCTGTATTGGAATCCCCCAATTTCAACAAAACGTTCATACTGGCCACTGACGCTTCGGACATAGGGGTAGGGGCTGTCTTGTCTCAGGTGGGAAAGGATGGGATAGAGCATCCTGTTCTATACACTAGCCGTAAGCTCTTTCCCAGAGAGTGTAGATATTCCACGGTGGAGCGGGAGTGTCTAGCGATAAAATGGGCCATGGACAAACTGCAGTATTACCTAGAGGGCAAGCCATTCATCCTTCAAACAGATCATGTTCCATTGAAATGGATGTACCAGAATCAAAGCCGCAATTCGAGAGTACTTAGGTGGTTCCTGTCCCTCCAGCCCTACTCATTTACTGTGCACCATAAAAAGGGTACTGAGAATGGAAATGCAGATTTCCTCTCGAGGGTCTTTCCTCTCCCCAGTAACTCCCCTTTCTCTTTCTTTTGCTTTTGGGATCACATCGAGAACCCAACTTGTCTGGCAGCTACAACCTGGAGCCGATCCAGAACCCCAAAACGGACCCTGCCGTGTTCGCACGAGAAAGGCTGACGAGCAGGAGAAGGAAAGCTTATATGAAAATAAAACCATCGTTAAAATCGTTACTCAAGGTCTCAGACTCAGTTACTCCCACCCCAGCTGCCCCATTACAGCATAGGTAAAACATTTCATCAAATAACCAGGAGCAGTCCTATTCTGTTTGGGGTACAGGCAATATTTCATTCAACAGGCCCCATAGCAATTTTTCTCAGCAAGCTCCTCGAATCGCCAGGGCCTGTAATAAGGTTCGCCTAGCTTCTGCAGCTTAAAAATAACAGCCCCCTATGCAGGACTAAACATGTCAATGAAGATTAAGCCAGGTGTAAGGTTAGGGCAAGCAAACCATTGGGTAGAATATGGACGGTCCCTCAATCCGGGCCTAGGGGTGGCCAATAATCAACTTTACCCCAAGCAGGGGTTAACTATCAGAGCCCAACTGTGGGCACCTCCTCAACCTGGCATTAGGCTGAATTACAGCTCTCTGGCAGTAAGGCAATTATAGACTTTTCATTGTGCAGTAATGAACCATTCAACAGGCCAGGGTAACGGTTTCATTAAATCCCAGGCAACATCTCCTTAGGCCAGAGACTAATATCTCCTCAGGTAAAGTCAGCATTGCCTTAGATCATAGTAAAACATGTAGAAGGCTAGAATGAGCATCTTATTAGGCAATGTTCAACCCTGCAACAGGCAAAATGAACATTTCATTATCTACACTAGCCTGAATAATCATTTCAGCAGGAATTCTTACCCATTCCCTTTCTCAGCACTGAATATGTCACTAGGCACTAACAAGCAGGACACCCAGCTGAAAAATGAGCATTTCCTTTATCCCCAGGTCCGTAGGTCAGAATCAACATTTCAGTACCTACACTAAGGATAACTAGATATTTCACCAGGCATAAACATTTCAGCACCCAAGAGTAACCCTTTTGGTAGGTAGACGTAAGAACACTGGTGCAGGAAGAACAGTTCATTCAGCCTAGGGAAACCATCCCATAAGCATGGGGAAAGCATTTCATTAACTGGGCTATGTTAGCCAGGCATCTCATAACAGCCCGTAATCAGGGGTTAACCTCTTCCCGCTGGTGAGGGCCAAGAGTTCCACGGGGCCCTAGCCCAGTTTTGATCACGGGGGCCAACGAGGCCCAACAACAGTCTTCCCCAGGGGTGGGGGCGGTCTCAGGCCTTCCGCCCGCTCACCCGGGGTATTACCTCAGTCTTCGGCTCCACGGGGAGCCCTTGCGGTGGTTCCGGGTGAAGGAGAGGGCTCGTATTCCCTCCGGAGCCCTCCGGACATGTTCCTTCCTATTCCCTTCCTGCTTCCGGGCCTACGATGATGCCCGCGGCCCGGGAACCAATCCGGATGCTGGCGTAATGGGGGCGCGGCCTCCGCGGCCAATCACAGGGCAGTCTTGGTGGGTGTGTTAGCCGCAGCCAATGGCTGCGCGGCAGAGGGGCGGGGGCGCGGCCGATGACGTGGCCGGGCGCCCCCGTCACGTGAGGCGAGGGTCCTTGCCTCTAAGGCCTATCGCGGCCTTCGGAACTCCCCAGTGCTCTTCTCAGGCCTCAGGCTCGCGGGGGAGAACAGCAGAGCAGGCGGCCGAAGTGACGAGCGGCAACCGGGAGGTGGCGGCGGCAGCACTCTTGAGGCTCCAGGGGCCGCCGTGGGGTGCCGAGGACCACACCACGATGAAGGCGCCGCGGTGAGCCCTGAGCTACGGAGGGGCTGGCGAGTTCAGGGGGAGGCTCACCACACGGGAGCAGTAGGTGCCCCGACCGCGCTTTGGAGGGCACAGCGCGAGGGCAGAGTGGCGCGATCGCTTCCAGCGCCTCGGGGCTCACAGTGCTCGAGGGGGCAGGAGCGCTTCTCGGCACAGCAGATCCTCAAATGAAAGCGCTTGGCAGAGTTAGCGCTTGGGGGCACATGTATAGCGCTTTTAGGGGCACAACGATTCTGGCGGACTACAGCGCTTCTCAGCGTCACAGCGGGAGAGCGCTCGAGGCAATTCAGTCAGCTGTGGTGAATCAGGCAGTTCTGGGGGCTAGCGCTGCGCATGGCAAGCGCTTAGCAGTCTTTTCAGCCTGGGCAGTTAAAACAGTTCATGCAGTCCAGACAGGGCAGGCCACACGGCAGTGGCAGTTCAGCAAAGGGGGCCCAGGTAGAGTCAGGGAGCGCAGGGGGGGCACAGCGCAAGTACCTGGAGGATCCCCAGCAGTCCTGGTTAGAACAGGTCGGTTTCTTCTTGGCGCTTGATGGTTCTGCGCCCTTTGTAGATAGCAGTTTCTTGGTTTCTTGAAGGGGGGGGTTGAGTTGAGGGCTGCTGACAGGATTCCTCAGCAGGTCACTTCAGGTGGTCCCTGGGTTCCCCTCCCACCGGGCCAGATCAGTAGGCTAGTTCAGGATTCCTCACTCTACTTGGAAGGCAGCACCTAAGCCCTGTCACTCCCAGTGGCATAGGCCCCTGACTAGGCCCTACCGCCTAAGTCTCCTGCGTGGGTCCCCCAGGTCAGTGATGCTCCAACTGACTGGAAAGTTTCCCTCCCTTTCTTTATATAGGCCCAGGTCAGGTGACCACCCTCTAAGGCGGCAAAAATAGGTTCCGCCCCTATTCTAGAAGGTGCCAGGAGCTTCCCTACTCTAACTGTGGGCAGGCAAGGCAGGCTGGAATGGCAACAATGTTTGGGGTCCCAGCCAGCTCCTGGCAACTAGAATGCGCCTTAACAAGACCACGCTGCAGTAACAGGGGCCTATGGCAGCCATGTTGAAGGTAGAGAGCACCTGTACCTAGCATTGATTTTATTCATACACAGGGCATCTCAACCTCACAGGGCCTATACAACTTTATCACAATGGGGAGACATCCTGAATTAGGTGAAGCAAAAAGCAAAAAATTTCCGGGAAAAGGGCCAAGTCCAACACACAGGCTCTGTCAGAATACATTCCAAGCACAGACCTTACCGGGGATCAGGGATACGGTAGGGGCCCCGATCACAGACCCAAAGGAGCTGGCAGACAGCTTCGCAGCCTATTATGTCGAGCAATATGCCCAGCGGGAACACCTCCCAGAGGCCGAGGTAGACAAATTCATCGCGGACCTACCACCACGCGCGGTATCCGAGGACGTGAGAGAGAGCCTTGAACGTCCATTGACTGCTGAAGAGTTAGGCACGGCCCTGGGGGAGCTTAATACTGGGAAGGCCCCGGGACCCTATGGGTTCCCGAGTGAATTTTTTAAGAAGTATCACCTCCAACTGGGCACATACTATGGAGCAGCGTTGGTAGAGGCTAGAGAGCGAGGTAGCCTTCCGGCGGACTGGAGACATGCAGAGGTGGTAGTGTTCCACAAACCGGGCAGGCCCCGGGATCAGCATGCGTCTTACCGACCGATATCCCTCCTGAACGTGGAGGCTAAGATATTGGCCAAAGCGCTGGCTAACCGTCTTCTCCCCCACATAGCAGGACTGGTTCACCCGGATCAGGCCGGGTTTATGCCCCATAGGGAGACGAGACACAATATTAGACGCGCCCATATTGCGGTGTCAGCAGTTAGGGGCACTGGGGAGCAAGCAGCACTCCTATTGACCGATATAGATAGGGCCTTCGACTCATTGAGCTGGGTCTACCTATTTGCATTCCTGTCGCGACTTAACTTTGGGCCCCATTTCCAGTCATATCTCAAACTACTGTATACGGACTTGGTGGCCTCAGTGAGGGTGGCAGGGGCCATATCCACCAAATTCCCCATCGGACGTGGCACTAGGCAGGGGTGCCCCCTCTCACCTTATCTGTTTGCCCTTGCTATGGAACCGCTGGCGGCGTGGGTGCGAATAGATGCGCAACTGCGGGGCTTTGAATGGGAGACCGGACCATCGGATAGAATAGCGCTTTACGCGGATGACGTTCTGTTCTTCATTACTAATCTTAATAGATCGGGACCGCGTATCTTAGAAATTATGCGGATCTTCGGTGAAGTCTCTGGACTATACCTGAACCCGCGTAAATCAACCCTATGGGTCCTATGAGAACGCACCGAGGTTGGGACGTGGGCATCCACGCTGCAGGTGGCGGTGGGAGGACTTAAATACTTGGGAGTGTTCCTATCCAAGACCTCCACAGTCTCTTGGGAGCGAAACTTAGCGCCAGTTTGGCACCGGGTTCGAACCGAAAAGAAGACGTGGTCACTCATGCCCCTCACGATATATGGCCGGTCAGCCATCTTCAAGATGGTTGCCCTCCCGCTTCTCCTCTACCAACTGCAGAACCACCCCTACCCGATCCCACCCCAATGGTTCGGACAAGTGGATTCGGCGCTGGGACAATTCTTATGGATGGGCGGCGATGTACGGGTGGCACTACGCACCTGTTTCTTGTTGACATACTGTGGAGGACTGGCAACATCTGATATCCTGTCGTACTACCAGGCATACCACCTACTGGTCCTAAACGAGTGGTGGTATGGGGACAGGGGAGACCCTGCTTATGCTCTGGAGAGGCCTCTTATTGGGTCAGATACCCTACATACTATCCTGTACTCGGCGCCGCTGCGGAAGAGGCTGCCACCAGCCACCCAGGTCGTATTTCAGATTTGGAGGCAGGCCTTACGTCGTATGGGCTGGTGGGGCACATTAACTGAGGAGACTCCCCTGTGGCATAATGGACGCCTGCCGGCACTGGCGACCCTCCAGGGGTTCCGAGGATGGGACAATATTGGAATTTCAACACTGGGGAATGTAATGTCGGGTACGACTCTTAAAACCTTCCAAGACCTTAAATATCTCCAGTTCCGCCACGCCATTACACCGAGCCTAGAGGGCCTCGACTCTTTACCCGAGTTTAGCCCGCTGGAGGCGAAGGTGTTTATGGGGGACCTAGGGGATAAGAAGATATCCCGCATATATCAGACCCTGGTGACACACTGCTCTACTTCCCTGCACAAATTGCGGGAAGCCTGGGAAAGAGATGTCGGGACAATGGAGGAAGAAGATTGGCGGGAGGCACTTGAGGCCCCCAGAGGTGCTACTATTGCGATGCGTCTGAGACTCGTTCAATTTAAATATCTACATAGAATTTACTTTACAAGGGAAAGACTTTGGCGGGCGGGCCTGATTGCGTCCCCAGATTGCCTTCGATGTGGCCGGGAGGTGGGGACACTGATTCACACAGTATGGAGCTGTGGTTCCTTGGTCCGGTTCTAGGGGGGGGTGTGGAGCAGTTTGTCTGAGGTTCTGGGATGGGAACTTCCTCGTACTCCACAATTAGGCCTGCTGCATGTCCTAGAGGGGGTGGGGGGAAACGTCTATAAACAGCATTTATTGTTGCTAGGCCTCACCATTGCCAAAAGAGATGTGGCTAGGGCATGGAAAGATCCCAGGGCGCCATCAGTGCAGGTGTGGAAAAGGGGCTAGACTTCTGTATATTTGAGGCCCGGGGTTGCCCAAGGAAACACTATAAAATATGGAATCGTTGGGCGGACTACAGAGGCCTATGGATAGACCCACCCATAGAACAGGAGGATTATCCAGGGATGATATGAAAAGGCTGGCATGGAGGATGAATGTACACTATTATTTTGGACAATGTTCTTACAGAGTGAGATGATATCGTGCGGCGGGGTAGGGAGGGACCTGGGAGGGGGAGTTGGGGGGTAGGGGTGGGATAAGGGGCGGGGGGTGTAGAATGGGTTTTGCTGTCGTTGCTTATTCAAATGATATCTAGATTGCCAACCATCTGATAATGTGTAATTGCTTTGCAGTTTTCTCCGGATTAGGGAGTGCTGCGCCTTGTGTGCAATCTTTCAATAAAATCTGTTTTGAAAAAAAAAACAATATATTCTTTAAATGAATACATATTTGTTTTTAAACAATAATTTTTAAAATCTCTCACTAACATTTTTTGTTTAATTTAATAATGTGTAAACTTGGTGAAAAGTTACATATGCTGAATTTTTTAAACTTTTTTTTTTATAACAAGTTTAGAAATGTTGGAGTGCACTCCGTGAGGAGAACATGGCGGCCGCTACGTGAGCTGCCGCTTGCTCCCTGGAGGCACTCATGTCCTGCTATCACATGAGTAGGCGGAGTTAGCAAACCGACTCACCTTTTGTTGGTGTCTCCTTGAGTGTGGTTGTGGCCCGTTTCTATTTAGGTCTACCCTGAGCCAGCGCATGCGCTGCTCTGTCGAGACATTAAATGAGTGGGTTTTAAAAAGTCGACCACCGCTTTTTGTCTGGCCTAGTGCTTGCGGTTACGCACACAGTTACGAGCAGAGGCGCCATCTGCCTTTCCTCTCTCGACACGGGCACGCACGCACCACTCGCATGCTTGTTTCCCGATGCTCTGCTCCGCTGTGCCCTTTTCAAGAGCGTCTCTCCTCGTTTGGCAGTGTAATCTCCTGGTGTCAGGACTCGAGTAGTGTCTCCTCTAACGACTGATGCCCCGGCTGACTCTCTCCTTGTGATGTCATAAGCCTCTTTCTCCTCCCTGGCCGTCTCTCTGTAGTGGTCGTTTGCCTCTCTGGTGCTGTATTTTTGATCGTTTCTGCATCCCTGGCTGTCTCGCTCCATTCGGATATATATATACTCTCCGTCTTTCCTCCTTCTGTCTCTTCTTCTGCTGCCCCGTCTCTCTCTCTCTCTCTTCTTTGTTTACCCGTATCAGAACATTCTATTTCGCAAGGGTTCCGTTGCCTCTCTTCTTTTCTGGGTATCCTTATCTTCCTCCGAGGGTGTCTCTTTCGTAATCATTCGCTATTACCGTACATCTGTAGCCAGGGTACCTCTTTCCTTCTGGCCAGATGTCTCTTGCTGTTTGGGTTCACGGCGTCTGGTTTGCTATCCTTTTAAGCCCCACGTGGAGGTCTATTTCCTTTGAAACAGCTACCCTCCAGCTGTCTCGCGTTGTAACCCGGTCTTCCAAAATTGCTGACGGGCTGACCTACTTGCATCCGTTGAGCTCTCACTGCCGTTCAGCTGTCACTCTGAACCCCTTGTGATCCTGGCCCTCTGTCTCTTCTGCGATGGCTGTTGTCCGGGCTGTCTCTGGTCTGCCTGTGATCTGCTTCTGCAATGGCTGGAAAATTGAGCTTGATATGGTGAATTTTAATTCTTCCCTCTTTTTGTCCCACAATTACTGCGTTTTGATTTCCCTTCCTCAATGGTCACTCTCATTCTCACATGGACTGTGTGTGCGCCCCCTCTCTGTTTCATGCATTCTTTCACGCTTCCTATATCTCCCTCTCAAGCACATACACACACCCAACAATCTATTGCTCTTTCTTTCGTTTCTCTTTCACTATCACCATTTGTCCTTCCTATAGGTAGCATTCTTTCTAATCTATTGCTCTCCTCTCTCAGTCAGTATTTCTCACATGTTTATTTCTCCCCCCCACACACACACCCTCTTACCTCAGTGTTTCATTCTCTATCTCTGCCCCCAATGCTTCTATATATATTAGATGATACTGATTCCATACTCTGTTCAATCAGTTTCTAATGTGCCCCATTGCCATAAATGCAGTCTGCCCTCGCAATTTGGCATCTGTACATTCTCCCTTTCTGTCAGTCTGTTCCTCGTGTTGTAATTTAGGTACTATTTCCCAACTTCCACCGTCCTGTTTATGTATCATCCCCATAACAAAAAAAACTATAAAATACGAGCATTAAAACAGGCAGGAAGAAGTTGCCAGCATTGCAAAAACAAACAAAGACATTTTTAATCAGTTATTTTTTTAATAAGGTTGTTCACTTATACGTTATGTCTTCTTGGTTATATATAAGGTAACTGTGGGAGACCGGGTTTGATAAACAGGCGAGGAGGCTGAATATATTTTCTGAAAGAGTGTTGTTTACTGCTAACAAGTGAATTGTCAAGTGAACTATCACTGGCGGCTGTCTGTATCTCCTGTTGGATTCCTCCGGATGTACTTGGTGGGAAGCTGGCTATAGTGTCTTGGGCCGATGGTTCGGGCTCCTCTTCAGGCTTCTCGATGGAATCTCCCCGGAGGCTCATAGGAGAGAAGATAAAATAGAGCCGTCAGAATTTGTTCTATGAAGAGGGGGGTTTGTCACGCCACCAGTCACCGCACCTGGGTGTGAAGTAGTGAGGGCCAAGGAGCTCGTGCACGGGAAGGCCCAAAAGGGGAAAGACAAAGAACTCAAAAGACTTTGTGGCAAAAGAAGACTAAAATGAACCTCGGACTGCAACGTCGATGTGCAACAGGTTTAAATGCCGTCCAAGAGTCAAACCCCCCCAAAGAGTTGGTGAAAAGGCTGGGATATAAGTTCCCGGTTTACCAAACAAGAAATAAGTGTCCCCAAATGATTCAATACATTCTTTTTCAAAACCTCTTTAGCGAACCATAATAAAAAAAACACTTTAGACCCCTTTAACCCAAACCATCCTCCCGCCACCCTCTCTCCCCTCCCGGGTCCCCGGAGACCGTAGGAATCACCGACTCTGCCGCAACTCTCCAGAGTTGCGGCTGCTCTCCAGCCTCCTCCGGTGGGTTCCACCACTCCTCGGACCACCGTTCGTCGGGTTCGTCTTCTTCCTCCTGGACTCCGGCAGCCTTCGCGTTGTTCTGTCTTCCCGCGTTGTCTTCGTCCAGGTTGTTCTGTTCTCCTCCATTCTCCGCCTTCGAGTCTCATTCCTCGTTGCTGGTCCACGACGACTCCTTCCTGTCTCCTCCGAATTTCATTGGTTGATGGTAACCGCTTCCCGGTTCAACTCCTCCCTCTTCCGGTATCGTCCTCGGCTCTCGCTGTGGGGAAACAGCATACGGGAAGGGTAATTGGCGCGAACACGCTTTTGCCTCCAAGTCCCAAGGTGCATCAGGCTGACTCCAGATACCGGAATGTCCGCTCCCGGTAACCCGTCGGCAAGTCCTGTGACCTCTTCATCACATCCCCTTTCCCTTGCTGTCTTTCCACTAGTGTTTGGAGTGTTATCTTGAATATATGGAAATCTAGATAAGTCATCTACGTTTCCTTGTTCGCTGCCTTTCCGATGTTTGGTGTGAAACCTATATGGTTGTAATGACAAAAACCATCTTGATACCCTTTCGTTATTGCCTTTGTTTCGAGATAGCCACTCTAGGGGAGCGTGATCGGTATACAAAGTAAACTCACGACCCTCAAGATAATAACTCAGAGTGTCTATGGCCCACTTGATGGCTAATACTTCCTTCTCTATGGTGGCATAGTTTTTCTCTCTGGGAAAAAGCTTACGGCTTACGTACAAAATGGGCCTTTCACCTTGAGATGTGTCTTGTGATAAGACTGCTCCTATTCCCTGATCTGAGGCGTCCGTTTGTAGGATGAAGGGCAGGGAGTAATCCGGGCTAACCAGAACAGTATCTGAAGTAAGAGACGACTTTAATGTCTCAATGGCGTGTATTATGTCTGTAGTAGGATGTCCTAATAGCTCTTCTGTCTTTAAAATTTTTGAAGTAGGTTAGTCAAAGGGGCTGCTATCTGGGAAAACTTTGTGATAAATCTACGGTAATACCCGAGTAGTCCCAAGAAAGCCCGAAGTTCTTTCTTGTTTTGTGGTAGGGGTACTTGGGCGATAGCATTCAGTTTAGAGGTTTGGGGTCTTATTACTCCTTCTCCTAGTAGATATCCTAGATATCTGACAGTTTGTGCTGCAAGATGACTCTTCGATACAAAAGGGGATGATGGACGGAGCGTTTGAACAAATCAAACACTCACCCCCAGTCAACTGATCTGGGTTTAATCCATCACCATTCTTTAGTTCACTCAGCCACCCCAGTTCAGACATGGCTATATGCAAATCAGTCTGACCCTGTGCCTTATGGGAACAGTCCAGCCCGAACTGCCAAGCCATGTCTTCCCTGGACCGGAAACAAGCATCCTGGGACCGGTTTCGGATTCATAATCCTCATCAGCCAGGCTATCTTGAATCCAGTGGCCAAGTGAACAAGGGACTCACGTTTGAGCATACCCTGCCACACTTAGGGCGAACAAAGCGATACAAAAGGGGATGATGGACGGAGCGTTTGAACAAATCAAACACTCACCCCCAGTCAACTGATCTGGGTTTAATCCATCACCATTCTTTAGTTCACTCAGCCACCCCAGTTCTGACATGGCTATATGCAAATCAGTCTTATGTGCCTTATGGGAACAGTCCAGCCCGAACTGCCAAGCCATGTCTTCCCTGGACCGGAAACAAGCATCCTGGGACCGGTTTCGGATTCATAATCCTCATCAGCCAGGCTATCTTGAATCCAGTGGCCAAGTGAACAAGGGACTCACGTCTGAGCATACCCTGCCACACTTAGGGCGAACAAAGCGATACAAAAGGGGATGATGGACGGAGCGTTTGAACAAATCAAACACTCACCCTCAGTCAACTGATCTGGGTTTAATCCATCACCATTCTTTAGTTCACTCAGCCACCCCAGTTCAGACATGGCTATATGCAAATCAGTCTGACCCTGTGCCTTATGGGAACAGTCCAGCCCGAACTGCCAAGCCATGTCTTCCCTGGACCGGAAACAAGCATCCTGGGACCGGTTTCGGATTCATAATCCTCATCAGCCAGGCTATCTTGAATCCAGTGGCCACGTGAACAAGGGACTCACGTCTGAGCATACCCTGCCACACTTAGGGCGAACAAAGCGATACAAAAGGGGATGATGGACGGAGCGTTTGAACAAATCAAACACTCACCCCCAGTCAACTGATCTGGGTTTAATCCATCACCATTCTTTAGTTCACTCAGCCACCCAAGTTCAGACATGGCTATATGCAAATCAGTCTGACCCTGTGCCTTATGGGAACAGTCCAGCCCGAACTGCCAAGCCATGTCTTCCCTGGACCGGAAACAAGCATCCTGGGACCGGTTTCGGATTCATAATCCTCATCAGCCAGGCTATCTTGAATCCAGTGGCCAAGTGAACAAGGGACTCACGTCTGAGCATACCCTGCCACACTTAGGGCGAACAAAGCGATACCGGTCCATGGAATACATGGCTTGGCAGTTCGGGCTGGACTGTTCCCATGAGGCACAGGGTCAGACTGATTTGCATATAGCCATGTCTGAAATGGGGTGGCTGAGTGGGCTAAAGAATGGTGATGGATTAAACCCAGATCAGTTGACTGGGGGTGAGTGTTTGATTTGCTCAAACGCTCCGTCCATCACCCCCCCCCCCTTATGTATCGCAAGATGACTCTTGGCAGGGTTGATTTTTAGACCGTATCGCCATAAGGTTTGAATGACCTGAAAAAGGTGGGTCAGATGTTGTTCCCAGGAGTCGCTATATATGATGATATCATCGATATATGCTCCTGCATATTTCTCATGAGGCTGCAATATCAGGTTCATAGCTCTCTGAAACGTGGCTGGGGCCCCGTGCAGTCCAAAGGTTAGCACTTTAAATTGGTATAATCCATCGGGACTAGAGAAGGCTGTCTTCTCACGATCCTGTTTCCGGAGAGGTATGTGCCAATATCCTTTACACAGATCTAGTGTACTGATGTATTTGGCCTTCCCTATTCTCTCAACCATTTCATCCACTCTTGGGAGAGGAGCATAATGCTAATTTTATCTCATATGTTCACCTTCCTTGTAAAGCGCTCTGATACTCTTGGGTCCAGTAGCGCTATATAAAACATTTGAAATAAAAATAAATAAAATAGTCGAATTCCGAGATTTTATTAACTTCTCGAAAGTCAATGCAAAAACGTACCGAACCATCCGGTTTCGGCACGAGGACAATAGGTGAGTTTGTAACGACCGGATTCTCAGGACAGGCAGCTCACCAACCGTGGCTAACCCAGTTGTCACGTAATGACACTCTTCTCAGGCCACTATTTACAAGATATCTAGAATACTCACCTGAGAAAGTGAAAAGAAGCTATTTACAAGCCTGTACAACCAAAGATACCGCTAACATCTAATGGATTCCATATCTTGTCCTATAAATACCTCAGCACATATTCTTTAACGTCACCCGACGATTTCATTATCTTCTTTATAGTCGCCAGACTTTTCTCTTTATAGTCGCCAGACTTTATCCTTTATAGTCGCCAGACTTTTCTCTTTATAGTCGCCAGACTGTCTATGCTATGTGGGGTTAATCTATCAACAATTTGGGCATTCCTGCTTAGGAGCCTATTTCTCTTCCGTATCTACAATTACTTACCAGAGAGGAATCACCCATCTCTCTGTCAGCATTTGGTAAAAAAGGGGACCTTCCTCCACAGAAACTAAGGGCAAATTATATGTTCTGTCTTGCAACCATCCCTGATCCTGAGTAGTGTACCTAGTCTCAACAGTTACCCACACAGCATCTGGTTAAAAAGGAACCCTTTACTCTCTCTCAGAGACAATAAACAAACAGGATTTGCACTGGGGTCTCTTTATTAAAATGACAAGGAACTAAATAACTACTGTTCTTTAATGATAACAAATAACAAGTAATCACCAACACATACATTTATATAAAGAACTGAAAAGTAAAGATGGTTAAACATTAGAATAGAATGAAAACATTATACCAATGATATATGTATAAGCAATACAGTAGGAAATTATTAATGCAAGTGGAGACCTAAACATAACATAGGAGGCAAAAAGGAGTGAATGATTATATAATGTGAATTATTTAAGAACACTTCACCCTATTAAGAAGGGTCCAACTCTCTGTTCCTCTCTGGTGGAATTAGGACTCTCTCTATCCTCATGGCACCATCACCAACGGACCAACATCTGCTGTCTGTTCCTCTCTCTCTGGTGGAATCAGGACTCTATCTATCCTGCACCATCACCAACGTGCTAACTTCACTCCACTGGTTCAACTGCTCCAAAAGCTCCAACTGGCAGCTCCAACTCTTCCATCTGACTGGCAACTGCTTCAATACATTCTGACAAACTGGTAGCTCCAGCTGACAGTTCTAACTCCAAAAATCATCTCTGACTGCTTCAACTCCAAGGACCAACTGACCGTTCTCTTCAGCTCCAAAAACCATCTGACCTGGTCTCTCCAGTTCCAAAAACCATCTGACTGGTCTCTCCAGTTCCAAAAACCATCTGACAGCTCTGCCTCTCTGCACTTCGATAATATAGAGTGCTCTCTACCCATGGAAATTTCCAGCAAGCACCAGGCCTCCCACCGAATTCCTGTGCCAAGCCCCGCGCCCCCCTGCGCTCCCACAGTGGCCGGCTGTTGTTGCGTCTAGAGCCCGGGAAAATAAGCACATTCCTTCGATAAGGTCCTCACCGGTTTCTAACTAGTGAAAAACAACTTAACTCTAAACATCACCTTTACCCTGCAAGCGCCTCAGTCAGCAGAGGCAAGACAAAGATGGCTGCTCTCTATTTTAGGCCTCTAGGCCCGAAAAGAGGCAAAGAAGGCACAGAATCATGCCAAAGCCAATAGACAAACCCTACAAATTGGCTGAAATAAAGGACTCATAGCAATATACTGAGATGGGAGTGGACTATTAGTCATCACTAATCCAAATAGGGCAAATTATCCTGTTGTTACAGAGTTCCACTCACTTACAGAGGGTTCAATAATGTCCATTTGTAACATCTTTTGTATTTCCTCCTTAATGGTTTGGCGACGGGCCTCAGGGATACGGTAGGGTCTAAGGCGCACTCGTTTCCCAAGGGTTGTTTTTATTGCATGTTCTAAAAAGGTGGTCCTACCAGGAGAGGTGGAGAAAGTCTCCTGGATAGTTTTTAGGGTATTTACCAACCCGCTTAAGAGATCGGGAGAAAGATTAGCGTCTATACATTGATGGAACAAAGGACATCGTATCTCTGTTGTGTTTATGTTTACGGGTATGGGTCCCTCCCATTTTTTTAATAAATTCACATGATAGACTTGTGACGTATGTCTTACTGGGTTTAGTTCGATCCGGTACGTCACAGGAGTAATTTTTTCCATAACGGTATAGGGTCCCTGCCACTGTCCCAGTAATTTCCGATCAGATGATGCCATCATTAAGAGAACGGAGTCTCCTACGTCAAAGGACCTCAGTTTAGCCTTTTTATCATATTGTCCCTTTTGTGCTAACTGTGCTCCCTCCAAATTATTTCTCACAATATTCCTGATTTGACTCAAGTGGGTGCGTAGGTTAGATACATAGTCTGTCAGAGGTTTGGCCTCGTCAGGCTCTGTTTCCCATTTCTCTTGTGCCATGTCCAGTAAGGTACGAGCTTTATGCCCGTACAGTAATTCAAATTGGGAATACCCTGTACTCATATCCTCCCACTTCCTGGATTCCAGAGCCAGGAGTTTCTTAAGGGTATCTTTAATAGTGGCGTTATACCTTTCAACTAACCCATCCATTTGAGGATGGTATGCAGCTGTCCTAATCTGTTTTACTCCCAGCAACCCACAGACTTGTTTCATCAAACGGGACATAAAGGGTGTCCCTTGATCTGTAAGGATTTATTTTGGGAATCCTACCCTGGAAAACACTGCTATCATGGCCTTAGCTATGTTAGGAGCATCTGGTCTACGTAAGGGTATCGCTTCTGGGAAGCGGATTGCATAGTCAACTGTGACAAGGACATAACGACATCCAATACAAGATGGTAATAAGGGCCCTATTAAATCCATGCCTACCCTACTGAAAGGCTCACTTATAATTGGAAGGGGCTGTAAGGGGGCTCTGGGAGGATGATACCTGCTAGTTCTTTGACATACTGGGCACTCCCTGCAATATTTCTTCACCTGTTGATTTATGCCGGGCCAATATAACTTTTCCAGTATTTGTTTTTCTGTCTTGTCTATTCCAAAGTGACCACCTAACAGGTGACTGTGTGCCAAATATAAAACTTTCTCCGTGAAAGGACCAGGTACTAACAATTGAGGGTTCTGGGAGGGTCCACCTTTCCTACACAATAAACCTTGCTTTCTGAAAAAATAAGGGCCTACGTGATGGGGATCTTCATCCTCTAAGGCCTGGTTCCAGGCCTCTTGTAGGACTAGATCTTCACGTTGTGCTGCATGAAAATTTCGGTCAGTTTCCCTGGGGTTCTCATCGTGTATACCAGGCAGAGCCACTGGACTATTGCTTTTCTCTGCTCTCCTCTGTCTTTTGCTCTTCCTGTCTTTTGAAGGAGGCCATTCTTTATCAGGATCTTGGGAAAACGGAGCAGTAGCCCACCATTCTTCTTCTTTGGAGTGATCACCGTGTAGTAATTGAGATAAGTTTGGGTAGTCGTTCCCGAAAATAGCTTGCTCTGGTATGAGACCTACAGTCAAGGTGGTTCCGGGATCATGGGCATGCTGTATCTGGACCTGAGCTGTGGGATAGGGCTTGGTATCACCATGAACACACCTTATGGCTACGGTTCCATCAATCGGACCAAGACAGGGTCCTAGGTCTTGTGGTCGTACTACACTATAAAGACACCCCGTGTCTGCTAGAACTGTCAGGGGACAACCATTTCCTGCTACTGTATGATGATAGGGTGGAGGTTTTTTTTCTGGTGGTGAACCGAAGTAATTCCGAGTTAACCCGATTTCCATTGGTTCTTCTTTTTGAGGACAAAAACGTGCAATATGTCCCATGCCCCCAGATTGAAAGCATTGAGGACCCATGGGAGGTGGTCTGATGACTGGGGCCCCTGGATTTATAGTAACAGGTTCGTTTTTTTTATTATAGGTGGACGGGGATGACAATATCCTCCTGAACCTCCTGCTTTCCCTGTGTTCTCTTCCCGTCCTTTTTTAATCTCTTGGGCTCTATTGTAGGCGCAAGCAATTTCTAAAGCGGTCTCCAAGGTTAAATGGACTTGTTGTCTCACCCACCTCTAAATGGGCGAATGAAGTGAGGTCAAATACTGTTTCAAGTATATTTTAGCCATAATTCCATCCTTATCCGTAGTGGCAGGTTTTAACCAGCGGTCTGCCATGTCCTTCACTCGAAAATATAAGACTCTAGGGGTTTCTTGGGGTCCCTCTTTCATCTGGCGTAGTTTCAGTCTATAAATCTCATCATCTATGCCCAGCCTCTCCATGATGCATTTTTTTATATCCGCATAGGGTACTAATCCTTGTACGGTGGCCGCCTGATAGGCCGTTTGTAGGTCGCCTGACAGGAGAGGACCCAAATATTGGCCCCAATTATCTGGTGGCCATGATGCAGCCGTGCCCATCCTCTCAAAATTATTGAAGAAATAATCAGGATCCTCTCCACTCACATACCGTTGTAGGACTACCGAAGGAAGTGTGGTAGGCCCTCTCTGATGTCCCAATGCATCAGTTATTTTATCCATAGCTGCTCCATGGGATTGACTCTGACCAGTGAGTACTTGCTGCAGTTTTTCCCAGTCTTCTTCAACTACTGTCAGGAAGAGTTCCATTACTTTGCCTAGATGTTCTTGATTCTCCGCCATTTTTGCCAGTGCCGCCTCCATATTGCCTTTCAATCCCACTTATGACACCACTTGTGGGAGACCGGGTTTGATAAACAGGCGAGGAGGCTGAATATATTTTCTGAAAGAGTGTTGTTTATTGCTAACCAGTGAATTGTCAAGTGAACTATCACTGGCGGCTGTCTGTATCTCCTGTTGGATTCCTCCGGATGTACTTGGTGGGAAGCTGGCTATAGTGTCTTGGGTCGATGGTTCGGGCTCCTCTTCGGGCTTCTCGATGGAATCTCCCCGGAGGCTCATAGGAGAGAAGATAAAATAGAGCCGTCAGAATTTGTTGTATGAAGAGGGGGGTTTGTCACGCCACAAGTCACCGCACCTGGGTGTGAAGTAGTGAGGGTCAAGGAGCTTGTGTACGGGAAGGGCCAAAAGGGGAAAGACAAAGAACTCAAAAGACTTTGTGGGAAAAGAAGACTAAAATGGACCTCGGACTGCAACGTCGATGTGCAACAGGTTTAAATGTCGTCCAAGAGTCAAACCCCCCCAAAGAGTTGGTGAAAAGGCTGGGATATAAGTGCCCGGTTTACCAAACAACAAATAAGTGTCCCCAAATGATTCAATACATTCTTTTCCAAAACCTCTTTAACGAACCTTAATAAAAAAACACTTTAGACCCCTTTAACCTAAACATTCCTCCCGCCAACCTCTCTCCCCTCCCGGGTCCCCGGAGACGGTAGGACTCTGCTGCAACTCTCCAGAGTTGCGGCCGCTCTCTAGCCTCCTCAGGTGGGTTCCACCACTCCTCGGACCACCGTTCGTCAGGTTCGTCTTCTTCCTCCTGGACTCCGGCAGCCTTCGCGTTGTTCTGTCTTCCCGCGTCATCTTCGTCCAGGTTGTTCTGTTCTCCTCCGTTCTCCGCCTTCGCGTCTCCTTCCTCGTTGCTGGTCCACGACGACTCCTTCCTGTCTCCTCCGAATTTCATTGGTTGATGGTAACCGCTTCCCGGTTCAACTCCTCCCTCTTCCGGTATCGTCCTCGGCTCTCGCTGTGGGGAAACAGTATACGGGAAGGGTAATTGGCGCGAACACGCTTTTGCCTCCAAGTCCCAAGGTGCATCAGGCTGACTACAGATACCGGAATGTCCGCTCCCGGGTAACCCGTCGGTAAGTCCTGTGACCTCTTTATCACAGTAATAAAAATATATAGAACACTTTTTTATTATAACATGTGGACAGTAGCCACATTGCTGTACAATATAACTTAAACACATTGGCATAGCCAATAGCTCTGGCTAAAAACTTATAAGGGCCCAAAAGCGAGACCTATTGGCTATGCCAATGCTTGTTCTTTTTGTGGCCTTTTCCTATGGCGCGGGATGTGTTTTGGAGCCCCGGTGCCTTCCGAAACCTGCGTGTCGACTGCCTCCGCTGCTGCATCTCGGTGCGTGGTGGCCGCCCTGGAGCTGAGGAGGGCCGCAGAGCAGCTGTTCGTGGTTTTCTCTGGGTCAGCGCGGGCAGTGGCAGTGGCAGCACCTGTCACGCCGATCCCATCCTGGAGAAGTCTGCTGCAGTGGGAGAGGCTGAGGAGGAGCAGGATTTCGATGGCAGTGTTCCTTCTGAGACTCCTTTACAGCAGGCACAGGCGAGTCCATCGATCCAGGGGACATCAGGCAGTGCGCCCTCGGGTAAGGGTGCAAAGAGAGGTAAAGGGCATGGTGGGGCTTTCCAGGGACCACTAAAGACATGTGTGAAAGGAAGCAAGCAGGCTCCCAATAAGGATTAGTCTGCCACTGGAGGCGGTAGAAAGTGCTCCACCCTCCCCTTTTTGGGTTTCGCCTGCCGAAGGCTGCTGCGCAGCCTTTCAGCGCAGGTGAAATCCTATGTCCCCAATAAGCACTTCGGGAACGTCCCCCGGCTCTCATTGGCTAGCTCCATAAATGGAGGCTAGCCATTGAGTGCCGGATCTGTCCGTCAAGGCCGGACCAGATTCGGGGGCGTTCCCGACATTTTTTCCCAGGGCGGAGTTACGTTTTTTCCTGTTCCCTCCCCTTTCCCGCCGTCCATGTCCTCTCCCGCCCCCCTCCCGTCGTCCGTGTCCTCTCCCGCCGTCCGTGTGCTCTCCCGCCCCCCTCCCGTCGTCCGTGTCCCCTCCCGTCGTCCGTGTTCTCTACCGCCCCCCTCCCGTCGTCCGTGTTCTCTCCCGCCCCCCTCCCGTTCGTGCAACTCGAGTCAGCTGTGCCCATCAGCGAAAACAGGCAAGAGAGAGACTCTGAAGTCGGCAGTCAGGTAAGTTTTCTTTTTTTTTTTTTACTTTTCTTTTTAATGCCCCCGGCGTGATTACCAGCTAGATCCCCTACCATTTGAGGTTCAGCTCGGTGAGGCTCTTCTTACTTGGATCTTCCCGAGATCCTCCGCTAGGCCCCGCTGCCCTTTGAGGTGTTCTTTAGCAAGGCTTCTCTGCCTTTTTGTGGATTCGGCGTGCAGCCATGGCTCGGGATCGCTTTGTTCCCATTATATGAATCACACATTAATATGCGTCTCTTTCTGGTAAATATACTGACACAGACTTGTTTTTAGTCTCTGCAACGACAGAAGCGCCGTCCCACGGTCGGCCTAATTTTAGCACTTAAAGCTGTGCGTTTTTGTGTTTTCTGAATATTTCCTCCCCTGAATGAGTTCTACAGACGTAGTTGCTGTGGTGCCCTGGTCTTTCGGAGCCCAGGTACTTTCAACTGTTCCTGACTGCCTCTTCGTACATTAAGCTTTGTTGTTGCACGTTGTGTCGGAGCTGCTGGCGCCATCTATCTGACCCCCTCTGCTCAGCACTTTATGGTCTGCTGATGCGCTGCCCCTGCCATGGTGCGCAACTGTCCCTCACACCCTCCTTCCACGGGTCTGTAACCCTACTTTGGGGCGGGAATCTTTAATGAGGTGCGTGCAGGTCTACGGTGCCCGACTCGTGCTGGCAGCCTGCCCCACATGTCCATGCCCAGGGCTTTAAGCGGGCCGGGTATCACCGGTGCTGCGCACCGGAAGTTTTTTAAAGGAGGCCTCGAAACGGGCCTCTATCGGGCTCTGTTTTGTGCCCTGGCACAGGCGTCCGTTTTTCCCCAGACTTCAGTGACAGCAGGCACATCCATGTGCGCGTGCTCACAACTCACTTCTGGAGAAGGTACGTCATGCCAGGTTAGCGTTCTAGGGGAAGGGAAACCCTTTTAAAGAGAGTCATTTTCTCTCTGTATTTCCCTTCTCTTTTTGAAAGTGTGGAGCAGCAACATTGTCGTGGTGTCACCAGGGCTGTAAGTGGAAGCTTTTTCAATATTATAAACCAGCCATAGTTGCTGCTTATTTATCTTATTCAGCTAACAACCATCGCGAAAACGAAATGCTCCTGAGTTGTTGTAGGTAGGATTTTACGTGTTGTATCATATTTGGATGCAATGACAAGCAGCAAACTACAAGTCGGGCGGCACACTATGTATGCTAAGCACACATTTTTAGCTTGCGTGTTTTATGACACGCCCTTAATTACATTGACGACGCCCCTTTGAACCCCCCACGTTTTTTCATCCTACTTAAAGCACCGTCCTTGCCTGATTGGCTGGATGCCTGTGTCAGACGTAGTGTGATGTTGCTCTGTACTGCCCTTCCATATCAACGGACCCGTGACGTACTGCACTTTGGTTAACTGGGCTCCTTTCATTGTGCTTGCCCGACACACACCCTTGGAGACAGCGAGCGGTTGCAGCCTGTGCCAGGTACAAGGCACTTTGGCCTTGCGTTGCAATTTTTGTTAAGCCTATTACATGCCATCCGATCAGAAAGCCTTATTTATGTTCGCTACTGCTACAGTGGAGCCCCCGTGTTACTATGTGACAGACAAACTATTATGTGCACTGGTCCTGCAAATTTATTTGTGTGGTATTTAGTGGAAATTCTAGGCTGCAGCGTGCTCACCAACGGCAATTGTTAGCAGGGAAATGCACAACCAGACGTCCTTAAACAGCCACTCGCGCTCATTTGCCTATCAGAAGGGCACTCTCAACCAGTTGCCCAGAATCAGCCACGTCAACCTCCCACAACACCAGCCACGCACAACCATGCCAGCTGCTTAAAGTTGCTCACACCCAGACGTCCCCAGTCGCCACGCAGAATCATCTTTCCTAACTAGGCCCACAGACCTGCAGAATCGGTATGTATGCTCCCCACAATCCCCCAGGTCCCCTGTGTGCAGAAAAATGCTTTCTGTGTACATTTCAAGAAAGCGATTGGCCGTGCCTGCAGGTGCTACCTCACCCTGCTGTGCCTCGCAAGTGGGATATTTTACTTTACTCTCTTTTTCCTTCCTGATGACCTGTGCTTCTCGGCTGACCCGGGGGTCATTGGTGTGCGTTACTGCGACACGTGCCTGACCTCACTTAGCAAGTTTGACATCTGACCTGCTGGCTCACAGGGCATTTCAGTGCCTAATTAATTAAGTGCTGCTTGGTTTGTGGTTGGGAGTCATCCTCTGGACGGTGGTAGCCAACTGCCCTGGGCAGATTCTACAGCTGCGGTCTGTTTTATTACACTGGCAGTGTTAGGCCTGAGGTTTTTACAAGACCATCACCGACCTAGGGCTGTATATTATCGGAGTCTCAGCCTCTTAACAGTATACGTTTTTACTTATTGTTAAAGGATGTTTTTCAATACTTTTCTAGCGCATAAAATCTGCCTCCCGTTATTTATTCATGCAAAAGATCTTCATGTAGAACCCCAGGCGGTAAGTAAAAACACAGACAGATGAAACCTTGTGTCGGCGCTGCAGATATTCAAATCTCCAGCCTCTAGTTGACATGAAAACTCCAGGCTCTGCCTGTTAACGGAAATCCATTGGAAGCACTCAGCCAGCTGAGCTATCTAACGAAATAAAGACACTCTGCCAGTCAACACCTGGGTGACGGACACCCCTTACTTGAGGGTTGGGGCTAAGTTTCATTAAGTACATTCACCCTTTTAAGGTAAACCTACAGATTGTTCTATCGATATATCTTCTGGCCGTGTTTCATAGGGCATGTGCTGGAACAATATGCACCCCTTCTCTCCCATCAATATTACTGCCCATCTTCGCCATTCAGCTTTAAACTCCACCTTTAAGCTTCAGTTTCGGACAGTGAATGGAAATGGAAATGTCCCATTTTATCTGAAATAATCAACAAGTTGGTTCAATGCAAGCTGTGTTCACTTTCCCACAACTATGTCCCCAAACTTGAAATAGGGCGTTACAAGAGAATGTAGCATTGTTATTTCTCCACCGAAAAGGAACTTTACTATATTTGATTTGATTTGAAATTTGTAAAGCGCAGACCAACCCAAAGGCATCAAACCCAATAACATAGTCAGGAGATGACTCTGAGACCTAGCAGAAATTTTCTGGTACAATTTTCCTCTTTCACAACAGTACAGTTCTTTGTAGGTCGAGGCATGCTGTATTGAGGTTGGGACTTGAGGCTCTGCCCACTCTCCGTCCACATTTTTAATTGACTTATGTCATTGTCCACTGTAAACTGTGTCTGATCCTAGGTCAAAAGGCTTAGTAGTCACTCCTTAGTATCACCTTGTCTCACTTTGTAACCTCCCATGGTAGCACCCCTGTTACATGTGTTGTTGCTTGATAGGCTTTAATTACAGCCTCCAAGCACTATTTTCTTAAATAGCTTTATCCTGCCTGCTGTTGCAGGCAGGGCACGCTCTCTCCTAACACTTAAAAAAAATGTTATAGCACCCATTTGCAATGCAATAGGTCTTGCATTTGCGAGAGTTTCAGCTACTGGCATTGCAAATGACAATGCCTTTTATTTATTTGTTTTAAAAACAGCACTTTAATAAAAGGCATTGTAATTTATAATACCTATAGCTCAAACTCTCATAAATGTGAGACCTATTGCATTGAAAATGCTTGTTTGTACATCGCTTTCACAAATTGCTCTCTTGGTCCACAGGGGAGAAGGTTGGTTTTGCCATCTGTCATCCTAACCTGTGATATATGGTTGGTTTGCCTCTCCGGGGTGTATCATAAGGGGGGGCAGGTACGTGACCCTCTGCCTAACCAGAGTCAGTTGGGGGGGAGGGGTTACTTGAGGTGTCAAAGGACCCCAAGGCCTTGTTTGGGATGGTAACTAGTTACTACATTTCCTATGCTTTGGTGGGTGATTAATGTAATAGGCAAGACACAAGGTCGTTATACAGAGTTCATACTGGGATGCCTGTTGTGCGGCTGAGCCTGATAGGTGGTGCAAAAGGATTTTGGTGTGGTGAAGGGTGAGCAGTCAATCAGTTAGGAGAGAAGCGAAACACTTCAGTTTTAGAATCATCACTAACTTACCCTGGCATTCTCTGTCCTACAATGGACATTCTTACCACTTAAATTACTGGTCCTCGCATCTATAGTTTTATTGCCTTTCCTTATTATTCTATGATGAAAGTAATGAGAAATGTCATAAGTTCAGTTCCCTGTCAAACTGCTTCAGGCATCTGATTTACCCTGCCCCTGAGAGAGATACTCCCCTGCTAAGCCTCATCAGATGGGTGGACTCGTACTCATTTTGAACCTAAAACGTTTATGCTGCGTTATATTATTCGTCCAAAGTCTTGGCATGGCAGTTGAGCAGCACGTCTGACAAATTTCTTAATACTTTTTGAGAGACAAGGATGTGCGACCCTTGGCTTGCAATGAGGTTGGTTTTGAGGCCTGAGTTTGCTGGGCTGTAGCTGGAGAGGTACCTAGCTCTTCTGAGGAAGGTACGTTGAGGAGGCTTGGTCTGCTGCTCGGTAGGTAGATGTGCCTTGTTGTATTGAGTGGTTTCTGAAGATGCTTGTGCGTAGATTTGTCATTTACGTCATTTAAACGAAAAAAAAAAAGAAACATCCTTTGCAAAGGTTGGTGGCATGTTTGCATTCCTGGCTCTCCTTCCTTTGAGGCGAGTACTAAGAAATGTTGTTTGTCTGGACAAGAGCTATGTCCTGGCCTCTGCGACTTAGATCTAGGTCCTCTGTCGCTGTGACCAAGAGCTAAGACCATTGGACGTTTTTCTCTGTGTTTGAGAGCTATAGCCCCGAGACACCTGCGCCATGGGACTGTGGCCCTTACACTCCTCTGCAGTACTTTGGAGGCTGGAAGTTTAGTTAAAATGTAAGGCGTTTTTTCAGAATTTTCTGCTGGTGATTATTTTTTTGCGGATCACATATTTCTGAACATATACAATTGTGAAAACAGATGAAGCTTTTTTGGGTTTCGCCTGCCGAAGGCTGCTGCGCAGCCTTTCAGCGCAGGTGAAATCCTATGTCCCCAATAAGCACTTCGGGAACGTCCCCCGGCTCTCATTGGCTAGCTCCATAAATGGAGGCTAGCCATTGAGTGCCGGATCTGTCCGTCAAGGCCGGACCAGATTCGGGGGCGTTCCCGACATTTTTTCCCAGGGCGGAGTTACGTTTTTTCCTGTTCCCTCCCCTTTCCCGCCGTCCGTGTGCTCTCCCGCCCCCCTCCCGTCGTCCGTGTCCTCTCCCGCCCCCCTCCCGTCGTCCGTGTCCCCTCCCGTCGTCCGTGTTCTCTCCCACCCCCCTCCCGTCGTCCGTGTTCTCTCCCGCCCCCCTCCCGTTCGTGCAACTCGAGTCAGCTGTGCCCATCAGCGAAAACAGGCAAGAGAGAGACTCTGAAGTCGGCAGTCAGGTAAGTTTTCTTTTTTTTTTTTTACTTTTCTTTTTAATGCCCCCGGCCTCTCATTCCAGCGCTTCCCCACTAAATCCCCCCCAACCCCTCCGCAGCCATTGTGCTGGATGTTGGGTGCGGACACAAGCAGACGACTGGCCCGGGGTGCTCACACTTCTGGGATGCCCTCCAGAGTCTCCCCCGCAGCACCGCAGGTCCGATCACTCGGGAGCCGCCGGGCCTCACAAGGCACCATTTATGCCGCCACAATAACTGTCCTAGTTCACCTACTGTTCATCAAAGACACGTGAGATGGGCCTAGTAACACAAGCTTTCCTTTATTCTTCCCCTTGATGTACCTCGGCATTCTTTCTTGACCCATAATACGATAGGCCCTGGTCGGCCCAATTTTTCTGCTAAACAGTCCCAGTTTTCTGAGCTGAAAGCACCCTTCCCACATCTTCCACCCGTGATTCGTTCTGACCCAGAAGTGTAGTTCAGTTTGTCAATAGTATTACATACTTTAATTTTCACCATGCGATACAATAGTGATGTGGAAGAGTCAGTTCGATGTAAGAGGATGCTTGGTGTTTGTCTGCCTTTACCCCCAGCTCAGTCCTCATTCACATGCATCATTGACTTATGTATCTTCAAAAATCCAGTCGGCCATTTCAAAGTGATGTCAGTGTTCTGTTATTTGGTTGAACCTGAATCTGACTTTACGAGCAAAGTCTCTCATGTGACTAACTTTACCCATTCCTACTGTCCTTTTACTGGTGGACTTGGTGTGTAATTCACAGGTACTGTTTCTCCATCCTTTCACCTTTTGATTTGCGCTCTTCATACTCTGCCTACCTTCCGGAGACGATCCTGACACATTTCTGTGGAGCCTCCAAGTTGTCCCATGTCTTGGGTGACACCTTCAGCCAGTTCGTGCTTTTCTACCAGCAGCATGTCTAGTGGAACTTGCAGGTTTGCTTTTTCCATAATACGATTGTGCTTCAAAGTCTCCGCATGAAAAGTGCTTTTGTACAGAGAAACCAGGGCTTGGTTACCACTACACACGGTATGTACATGGAGACACTTGGCTGTTATGTGACTGACTACTTCCCCAGTCCTACCTTCCTTTTAGAGGCCGACATGAGAGAAGCAAAATGGAAAACACAAGTTATGTTGTTGGCACAGAAGTCATGCATTTATTTCCCAACAAATGCATGGATATTGCAGAAGTGACAACTGTCTACATTGCCCTAACAGGATGATTTGATTCGTTATCTGTACACAGAAAAAGCATAAGCCGACACTATAGAGCCAAACACTGTGACTTTCTGCAAGGTTGCTGGATTTCCTATGTTCTTGCCTGCAAGCTGGATACCTTCCAATTTTCTCCGGTGGAACCCTTCTGATATGCAGTGTTGCATCACTTCCTCAAAAAGGGCCACCCTATATTACGCCACCTGGAAAACCACTTAATAAGATAAACCGTTCTTCATTTGAAGATTTTTAGCTCCTCTTTCTTCCTACCCTGACATTAGTGGCCATACATTCATGACTCCCATGCACTTTGTTACAGCTGCTGTGCCTTACTGACTGCCTCGGCCCCCACTTTGGTTTACAAGCTCTCAAGAACTTCACTGCCTTACTAGACTAAGCGCTTGATCCTGCTGGTCATGGAATATCTTCTCGGCCCCTTTTGCTTGTGATAGTCTGATTCCTGTTCAAACATGCTAACCTAGCCACAAAACCCCATGCCAATACGTAAACCTGCAATGTTACTGGGAAGAGTCCCATTCCGTTATTTCCCTATCATCTTTTACCCCGTGCCTGCATGTATCACTCTGCACAAATTGTTGGCTAAAGGCACGCCTTTGGAAAAGTTAGAGCTATTGCCATTGTAAATGACAATGCCATTTATTTATCTGTTTTCAAAACCAACACATAAATACAAATTTTGTCATTTACAATGCCAATAGCTCAAAGTTTTCCAAAGGCGAAACCGTTGCATTGTAAATGCTTGTTCAGACTGGTGTCATGGGATAGGTACTAGTACTGGTGCTGGCATAGACAGTAGCTGTTCCACCTTTCAGCGGTTTGAGGTCAAAAGTGGGAGCACAAAGGCTGGGAAGGCTAGGAAGTCTAAAATAAACCCCCCCCCGGATTACAAAGTCAAGATTACTCCCTCACTCAGGTCGTACTTCAAAGTTCAACCAATTGTGCTCGATGTGGTGAAACAGGGTGAGGCACTCAAAAGGGGGTCAGCAGCTCGGCTTGGTTCAGGGCCCGCTCCGGAGGAGATGGAGGTCCTGCTATCAGCATCTACCTCCACTACGGAGAGTGGTCCAGTTGGGCTCCCGGGAAAGGAAATGGAAAAGGATAGCGGAAGGCAGAGGGTCTTGGAATCCCGGGGTGTGCTAGAGAGCTGCCCTATGTGGGGTTGATAAAGGCTCTGAAGATCAAGAGGCAAGGCGGGCTTCGTTAGCATCCCTGGAGGCTCTATTTTCTGCCGTTTCTGAGGACATTAAAAAGGGGTTTTCAGTGTCCGAGGTCAACCAAGGAGAGATAGGGAACACTTATTACCTGAAGGAAAAGATCCTTAATATGGCCCTGAAGAAAAAATCATTGAAGGCCAGGAATTTCTCTTTCGAAATACGTTCTGACCTTGCTCGAGCCACCCTCGATAGGCAATGGGAGCTGGGCAGGAAACTGGATGATTTTAAAAAGCTAGGTGCAGTAGCCCAACTAAAATTTCCAGCGACCTTGAAAGTTATGCATAAGAATAAAATGCATATTGTTAGATCGCTACGAGAGGCCGAGGAGCTACTTGAAAGTTTTAAGAAAGGCGAGGTATAGTTAGCTAGTCTGCTCCTGGGTGGTTGAGCAAAGTGGGAGGACTCTGGGAGCAGAGTATTTAAACACTAATTTGGCCCTACTGCTTTAAAATATAACTAGTTGGACAACCGCATAGTGACAATTACACGTATAGCAATAACTACTCAGTGGCTGTTAAGGATTGGGTTCCAGCTTTTGCCTTAAACTTTCATCTTTTCTTTCTATAAAGGGACAGGGTGAATTGCCCCGGGATGCAGCGGACTGGACTTTCCTTTGTGGAATGTAGGACTGAAGATCCATCCACTTAGCAAGTCACTCCTTACGCCCAAGTGTGCAGTCACACATTACGTAATGCTAAATGGTAGGCTTTATGTACCTACCAGCACTAGGAGCAGGTAACATAAGCATCGCTTACTTTCTTACCTGACAACATTTGAACATTTATTCGGTCCTCTGCAATGTGAAATATACATATATTTCGACCCTCAATTTCTCAAAAATTATCAAATAGATTTACACCAAGACACAAAAAAGAAGGCTTTCTGAACCAAGATCTAGCTTTATGACAAATCTGGTGTAATTCCATTCAGCTGTTTTTGCGGTATCGCTGTTTAATTTTCCCATGGAAAAATGCATGGGGAAAACACATTTCAGGACATACATGCCGATCGCCCCCACCCCCTCCCCCCCACCAAAACCCTCTTTGAATTTCACTCAACCCAGGGCTTTAAGTGGAATTTAAAACGTGAGTGTCTCACAAAGGGGCATGGCTGATGTAATTAAAGAACTCTTCTCCATCATCAAGGACTTTGCCAAACCCTGCAGTGAAACTACAGACGTCCCACTCTCCCAAGACCTCTGCAACAAACTAAGCACCTTCTTCCACCTTAAGATCAAGATGATTTACGACAAATTTGAAAACTATGCCCTCCACACTGCTCCAACTCCCCCTCCAAGCGACGTCACCCGACAAACCCTGCTCAATTGGACCCCGTTAACAGCATGAGGACCATGAAAAGCATCCACTCCAGGGCACCCTCAGACCCCTGCCCTACTCACATCTTCCACAGAGTTGCTTCGGCCATCGCACCCGGACTACGTAGGACGATCAACTGCTCCCTTAAGACCGCCACATTCCCCGATGACAGGAAACACACTGAGGTCAACCCCCTCATGAAGAAACCCAACCCGACGGACCTCAAACACTTCAGGCCCATGCCCCTGCCTCCATTCGCAGCCAAAGTCATCAAAAAGGCCGTCAACACCCAGCTAGCAAACTTAATTTATGCTAACAACGTCCTGGACATCTCCCAATCCGGATTACGCAGCTACCACAGCACCGAGACCGCCCTACTCACCGCCACCGCTGACATCTACTCCCTCCTCGACCAGGGGGAGATTGCAGCCCTCATTCTCCTGGATCTCTCGGCTGCTTTCAACACCGTCTCACACCGCAACCTAGCCGCAAGACTCCACGACGCCGGCATCTGCGACAAAGCCCTCGATTGGATATGCTCATTCCTTACCGGCAGAACCTAGCGAGTCAGACTCCCGGCCTATCTCTCGGAACCGACAGAGACCAACTGTGGAGTGCCCCAGAGCTCCTCCCTCAGCCCCACCCTCTTTAACATCTACATGTGCCCCTTCACAACCATCATCAGGAACCACGGGCTCAACATTGTCACTCCGACGACACTCAGCTTATCCTCTCCCTCACCAATGAACCCAACATCATCAAACCCAACTTCAAAGAAGGGATGAAAGCCATTGCCAACTGGATGAAATACAGGATTCTGAAACTCAACTCAGAGAAAATAGAAGTCCTCATCCTGGGCTCCACCCACTCCGCAAGGAACGACTCCTGGTGGCCCCCGCCCTAGGAAATCCCCTAACCCCGACTGACCATGCACGAAACCTCAGCATCATACTAGACACATCGCTCACAATGAACCGCCAGATCAATGCCGCATCCTCGACCTGCTTCAACACCCTTTGCATGCTTCGAAAGACGTTCAGATTGATCCCATCCAAATCCAGAAAATCGTTATGCATGCCCTCATCAGTAGCATACTAGACTACGGCAATGCGCTCTATGCCGGAATCAACAAGAAACTCCTTTGCAAACTCCAGACCGTACAGAACGCTGCAGCCAGACTGATCCTTGACATCCCCCATTGCATCCACATCACCCAACACCTCTGTGGTCTCCACTGGCACCCACTTGAAAGAAGAATTACCTTCAAACTCCTCACCCACGCATACAAGCCCTGCACAACACCGTACCAACATACCTGAACAACCGCCTTTCCTTCCACGTTCCCAAAAGACACCTCCAATCAGTCGACCTCTCTCTAGCTACCGTCCCACGTATGTACAGGCCCAGAACTGGAGGTAAGTCCTTCTCCTACCTCGCAGCCAAGGCCTGGAACGACCACCCCATCCACCTCCCACAAGCCCCCACATTGCCCCAGTTCAGGGAGGACCTCAAGACCTGGCTCTTCGGATTACCCCAGCACTCAGCAGAGCTGTCCCCGCAGATCCCCTCAGTGTCTTGGGTGAGTAGCTGCACTTCACAAACCCAGATTGATTAAAAGGTGTGGCTTAAAAATATGCAAGCTAAAAATCTGTGCTTAGCATAGTATGCTGCCCGACTGGTATTTTCCTGCTTCTTTTCATTGCATACAGATATATAATACAACAAGTAACATCACACCTACAGCAAGTCTTGCCAATGGTTGTTAGTGGCGTAAGATAAACAAGCAACAACTATGGCTTTTTTGTATAAAATATTGAAAATGCTTCAGTTCTGAAATGATGAGACTGTGAAAGAACTATACTGAGTCTCTGTGCAGATACCTCATAGGCAGTGAGGGGAGGTCCTGCTGCAGTTAAGATTTGTAGGTCTCGTCTGAGACAGTGCATGCGCTGTCTCTTTGAGACATTTAGTAAGTGGCTTTTAAAAGTGCCACCAGAGGCTTTTGCTACCCTACAGCTTGCGTTCACGAGCTTGTGCACGTGCACAGCTGCCATCTGTGTTTTTATTGCTGTAATCAGGCTCTCCTGCTTGCACTCCCCCTCCCTTCTCCCCCTCCCTCTTCGTCAGTTTCATTTGTGTCTTCTATCACTGTGAATGCTCCTGCTTCAACCAGGCACACACACCATCAGTCGTCAGTGCACGCTTTCACCAGGCACACACACCACCAGCTGTCACTGCATGCTTCCACCAGGCACACACACCACCAGCCCTCAGTGCACGCTTCCACCAGGCAACACACACCACCAGCCGTCAGTGCACGCTTCCAAGTCAAAAGGCTTTATTCGAGCATTTCTCATAAAAGCACAATACATACAAAATGTTAAAACAGTATTAAATGATTGCCTCGAACAATTAAAACCACAACTTTGGGATAAAAATCATATACATATATACATTCAATATAAAATACGAGTGACGTCATGTAGCTTTTAGTAATAAGACCCACCCACTGTAAACAGTTACTCAGCTATTGATTTATTCCTGATAAACCATGCCCACCCCAGAAATTTCACTACAGCTATAGCCAATGGCAAACAAGAGCTTGTACAAATAATTCTCAAAGCTACATTACTACTTTTGGTACCTAGATTTTTACATGCAGGTTTTAACCAAATTTGCCTAGGGGTGGCATAGGCTTGACAGGTGAATAAAAAGTGCCCAATAGTCTCCTTTTCAGATCCACACGCGGGGAAGGAAGTATTTGATGAACCCCGCCACCTGCCAGTAAGTGACCTGAGTGGGAGAGTACCTATCCTCAGTTGACATAAAAGCTTCCTATCCCAAGGCTTTCTTATTATGTCCCAATAAGGTTCATGCTCAGGAGAAATTTTTGATTCCAGATAACATCCTGTCATAGATCTAGAATCGGTGTTTCTCCATTCCCGCTCAGCCACATAGTCCCAATATAACTCCTTTACAGTAATTTTACTAGGGAATAGAGCGCCTGACGGGTTATCCCATTGGGTTTGGAGACCCAGTGAGCATAACAAAGATCTAAAGTATTTTAGCCATTTGATTTTATGAAAAACATCCCCTTTAATTAACGCCAAAAAACCTTCGGCATAGTGCTTCAGTGCTGGAGTGGTCCAGAGGCTTCTCCAGTACAATATCGGGCGAAGCTTTGCCAAATCAACCACTGCCGTTCTGCCCAGCTCATATCTAAGGGGGAGAAGGGGGGTACTTTTAGGAAGACTTGTGATTGTCCTAAAGAACTTATTTTCGGACCTTTGTAATGGATCAAGTTTTCCAAAACCCCACAACTCGGCCCCATATAGTGCTGAGCCAAGGGCTTTTGCCTCGTAAACCTGTAGGGCCGGCATGATTGGTTTGGTTTCTGATTTTCTATGTTCAGCCCTGAGGGCTCCAGCTAATTGTCTATGCCTTAATGTCGCTAGATCAATGTGCTGAGACCATTTGAGATCATTGGTTATGTAAATACCAAGGTAGGTAAAAGCTTTGACTACCTCTAGGGGGCGCTGGTTCATAGTTAGCCTGGATCGGAAATTCCGATGAGGATTAAAAACCATTAACTTGGTTTTGGCCACATTGACTTCGAGACCATGCTCCCCACAAAATTCCTCAAAGATGTTGAGGGCACTCTGCAAGCCGCTCGGAGTCTTTGATATTATAAGAGTGTCGTCGGCGAACATTAATATTGGAACCTTAATGTCCGCCAACGAGGGGGCATCTAAATTAGCAGACAGCATTCTAGCTACTACTCCATTGATAAACAAGGAAAAAAGCAGGGGGGCCATAGCACACCCCTGTCGAACTCCCCGCTCAACCGGGAAGTCCGCAGTGACCTCCCCGTGACTGCCCCACTGTATCCTGGCACAATTCGCCTCGTGTAACCTCATAACCAGGGTCAATAGGTCCTCCGGTAGACCCAGTTTCCATAACACTGACCACAGCTTTGACCTGGCAAGTCCACAAAAGCGGCATACAGGCTGCCCCCGTCCAGCACCACAGTTCGCCACCGTAGCAGAGTGAAGCGGAACACTTGGTCCACCGTACTAGTTGCCTTCCGAAACCCAGCCTGGTAAGGGGATAATGCATTTTCTTCCTCAACCCAGGCCATGAGCCTGTTCACCACCATCCTCCCCACCACCTTTTGGATGGTAGCTATCAAGCTTATGGGTCTATAATTACCCGGCAAACCCCGGTCGCCTTTCTTATGTACAGGGATAATGATTGCGCCCTTCCAGGATGACGGAACAATTGCACCCTTGGCAACAGCATTACTCAAAAGCAGGATATATTTACCCCAGCGTTCTTTATCATTAATGAAAAGGTCTGCCGGGATCCGATCCAAACCTGGAGCTCTTCCTCTTGATATTGCACTTAGGGCCAACAGCACTTCGCCATGGCTAAAAAAGTTGCCTTTCGGATAAACAGCCATAAAATCTTCCATCTCAGAACCTGGGTGGCTATCGGCATATTGTGGCTTAAAATAATTAACCCAGTCCTCCTCGCCAACATTATTATCTGGGCAATTAGATAAACCACCGCTACCCCATTTAACAATGCTCCAGAAAAGTCTAGAGTCTTTAGTCTTACTTGCCTCCCTTAGTTCATTCCAATGCATCTCATCCCATGCTCTTTTAGCAGAGGCTATACATTCTTTGTAGATCCTTCTTGCGCGGCGGGTAGCCAATTGATCTCTACTTTTAATAGCTATTCCCAAAGCTAACCTAGCTTTCCTACACTGGGCGTTATACCACCTCACAGAACTGGGAGGTACCTTATTGGTTTTCCTACCCAGTTTCTGAAAGTGGAATCTAATAGCACAAAAAAGATTATCATGTATAGCAGTAGCTTCTTCAGACCCAGGAACGACTGTTTTTGCTTGATCTAGGGCAATTATCGCCTTGTCCACCTCCACATCTATACTAGCCATAGATTGTTGGTTAGCCAGAACCTTGGGCCATTTTAGCCGTCGCATGTCGTTGGAGGATACGGGGAGGGGAACACCAATCCACTCTTTAGCGGGCTTCCCTATTGAGGGCCGCCACCATTTGTGTGTTACACACAATGGGTCGTGGTCACTTTCTAACCTGTGCTTTACTTCCATATCGTTAACTCCCATCCATAGTTGAAGACTGCACAGAACATAATCTATCCTACTCCTATTTCTACCATTATCGAAAGTGCATGCTCCCCCCTTATCGCCCCTTGTTCGCCCATTTAATGCCCTAAGGCCCCTTTCCAAGCAAATGGCATTCAAACATAAGATATCCTCAGGCCAGCGTTTAATTGGGTCTAGATTTAATCTAGGAACACCCCATAACATATCCTCATCCATCCCCACTAGATCATCACAAATGTCCAGGGGTTCAAACGTACGGTTAAGATCTCCAGCAATAATGATGTTATTATTCATGGAGTCTGACTCAAGTAGGGAGACCAGAGCCTCAAGAACTACTGATTTCCCCCCATTGGAACCCCTGGCATATACATTGTATATATCCAAACTCCCAGATAGGGCCACACTCACTTTTATAAGTTGGATATCATTGCTACTTGTCTCAACCACCTTGATAGAAAAAGGCAGACATTGACAAACCCATATAATCAGACCCCCCTTTGGGCGACCCTTGAGCCCTTTTGTTGCCGGGATCGAGTAATTCAAGTACCCATGAAGAAAGCAAGGCTCACACATCCAAGTCTCCTGGAACATACATATGTCAAAATGATTTACAAAATCGACCCATTCCTGAGACTCCAGCTTAGGGCGAATGCCGGCTATATTCCAAGAGACCAAGCTTCCTAGACCCTCAATATCATTTGTTACCCGTTCCATGGGGGTTCCTTGCGAGGGTACATCAAGGACTATATTATTGTCAGTAAACTCAACTGGCCTAGGGTTCCCCATAGTTGGTACCACCCCCTTGGAATAATGATCATGTGGAGGGTTGGTGATGTGTTTTGCTGTCGACTTAATTACAAACAAGTCAGTCGCATTCATTAAGCCCCGAGAGGGCGTTGAATCTGTTAGTTATTTCAACTCCACCTCTGTATCTGTAATTTCCCTCATGCCAGCGACCAGATGGTATCACGTGAGGTATAGGTCGCACCCCATGTCTTCCCATAGGGTGGGTTTGATTTGGGAAATTCCTCGGTGGGGGGAACCTGTAGAAGGGTTTTCCCTGAGTACCTGGTCTATAAAAGAACCCATGGGGCACGACTTCAATACCCTGTCCTTTCGCTGATGAGTACTGTTCTATCTCCCCTAGTATTCTAGCAACTGTGCTCGGGTTGTTAAAGTTAATAACTATA
This sequence comes from Lissotriton helveticus, assembly GCF_964261635.1. NCBI lineage: Eukaryota > Metazoa > Chordata > Amphibia > Caudata > Salamandridae > Lissotriton > Lissotriton helveticus. The sequence continues at coordinate 163,105,671 of NC_136067.1, read as the reverse complement.
CAGTCACCCTTTCTGGTCTTCCTTGAGCGGCCAACCCATCCTACTCTACGGACCATGAGTATATCATGTCCTATTTCATGGCCCTCTTCTAGATTCTTTGTGAACCAATGGGAAACCTTTGACTTCAATTGGTACAACCCCTCAGTTAAGCCAGCTCAGAGAGGAGGGACTTTATTCATAACCACCACTAAGGGGATACTTTGAGGGGGTAAGTTAAGTGTAAATTGATTACCTATAACTGAATCTGGTTTGTTAGGAGCTAAATACTCAGAGGCAAGTCTTTCAGGTTCTAGCCGAACTTCATGATGGGATTTCAAAGCCTCCATCGGGGCACTGAATTCATATGGGCATAGTTCTTTAGCGCCTGGCCTAACTGAGCTAACATCCCTAAGTGCCACTAGTTTGTTTCCATTCTGCAGGGTGGATTTACAGGTAGTGTCGCAGGGTTTCTGTTCTCACACAGAACTGTGCACAGAGTGGAACCTCGGCGAATTAGGGTGTCCCAAAACTCACCTTAGTATCCAACTCACCCCTTACCGAGCTAGCTACAGTGTCTCATTGGACATATCAAACTCCCAATGTTTAGACAAACCAGAACATGAACTTACTGTACCTCAGGGTACGTGGAACTCATGAACACTCTTTCGTTATATTATCATTACAAACCAGAACATGGAGTAAAGAAGACACATGTGCATTTGAAATGTTTATTTACTAATGCCGTCTTCTCAGGCGCAGTATCTTAGATAATACAAGTATACTTATTATCAGTAGCAAAAGTACCAGCATAGTTACTAAGACATAAAAAGCGAATGGTGACAGCATGTTAACATACTGTAATGAATAAGAGTTAACAACACTTATATCTCACCCACCCTAACACATATATTATATTATTAGCTAAGAAGGTCTCTTTGGGTTGGTTTAGGGCGGGCCCATACCTTAGTGTCCTAGCATGAAGGAATCACATCAGCATACACCAGCTCTCTCTGGATGTGCACCGCATCAAGTGTGTTCTATGTGCCTCGTGCAAAGCAATATCAATCCCGCCTGAAGTCAGAGTTGGCAAAGGCTGCACTTGTGTTATGACTATAAAGGCGTGGAGATCAGACCTCATAACAATACCATATCGTGTTGTTCCTGAAACTTCAGCACTCTTCGTGCAGACATAGATTATTAAGCAAAGCTGATATCAGAGCAATAACATATTATTCTCACATACACCACGGCAAACTACTAGGTTGAAAGCTAAGTCAACAATTAAGTGTCGTGCGCAGAAGTTGCAAGAAAGAAAAATGGCGTTTAAACCTCAAATGTACCTATGCTAACTTAACACGATATAAGGATATACAGGAGCTATATGACAGTAGAGGGTGCTTGATTACTTCTAATGACCACCTGTTCTGGATTAGCTGCTGGAGTTTTGCCCTTGTTTTTACCATCAGTCAGGAAGAGTAACATTTGAGAGTTGTCCTTGACTGAGATTTCTAGTTTATCCAAACTCGCAGCGACTAGTTTCAGCCTCTCAATAATAGGGAGTAGAAAAGAACGAAGCAGGTGTTCAACCTGCCCGACCAAAGTCTCATCACCATGCACAACTGGGGGAAGTAATGGGGAGGGAAGTGTGTTATCAGGCTCTATACAGGTCCCACAGGCTTAATCCCCTTTTTTGTGGGTTTCGACCTTTTAGCTCTTTTACTTTGCATACCACCCCCCCTTCTTTTCCTTTTGCCAGTGGCTCTTTTATTTAGAGGCGGTGAGTCAACTGCCAGACAAACCGGAGAGTCTTTGGAAGAAGATATGCAAGTAGGAATTTCTACTAAATCATCACTACCTGCCAATGTAAAAGAGTTATTTTCCTCTAGGATATTTGCAAGAGAATCTAGTTCAATGCTGGAGTCGGGCAAACCCAAGTCACTTAACCGTTGACTTATACGAGACTCAGGCATGGTACAATTCTGGATTGCCCCCAGAGAAGAACGTTTTGAAAAGATTTCAGTTGATAATCTCTTCTCAACAGCACTTATCTGGTGTTCTAGTGCAACAGAAACCCTTGTAAAATAATTGTCCACGGTACCCAAAATACTACCACTATTAGATTTATCACCATCCTTCCCGCCCTTGGTTAACTGAGCCGCCATTGTACCTCCGTTCAGAGGTGGCAAATAAACACAGGGGAAGCCTTAGAACAAAGACAAGGAAAGCAAAGAGATCACCATTGGAGTAAAACCAAGGAGAAAGGCCCAGCCCAGCCTCAACCGGCCTCTGACGGCCGCAGACGGCCCCGCCGTTGTCCAGGACTGAGTCCCGCGTGCGTCCCGCGATGCGCCTTAGGCACTCGGTTAAGTACAGGAAAGGGGGCGTGGCACACCCGGGAAGAGTCACCAGCTGGGGATAGTAACTGGAATGCTGGTCCTCGCAGTCCCGGGCTCCCGCTCAAAGGTCCTCGCAATCAGGAACACAATCCACAGCCTCCAGACAACGTTATTAAAAGCCACAACACAGTTTATAAGAGAGCACCGGGCAGGGCAGAGAAACGCCAAAGTCAAGAGTTCTGCTACGAGCGGCTCCCGCGAAGCGGGGGCCGCGAGCAGTGAAGAGCAATGAAGAGAAATGAAGAGGCGATGAAGAGGCGATGAGAGAGGGCTATCAAGTTCGTTTGTAAGAAGAAACTTCTCTTCACTTACTTTATGGAGCTTTTCACTATTTTGCAATTTTCCAATATTCCACCGGGGGTCCAAACTGATGGAGCAAGCCGAAAGAGAGACAGAGAAACAGCCTGCCTCGCTGAACCCAGCAGTCTAAGTGAAGCACGCCGGCACCTTCGTGATTGAATCCGGGACAGCTGTAGCTGATCGAGCCGACGCCCAACAGCGCTGGTGCAGTCAGATCAGGACAAACGTGACGGTCGGAGCAGGCTGGAGCAGGCGGTCGGAGCAGCACGCTTCCACCAGGCACACACACCACCAGGCGTCAGTGCACTTTTACCAGGCACACACACTACCAGTCGTCACACACTACCAGCTGTCAGTGCACGCTTCCACCAGCAGTCAGTGCACGCTTTCACCAGGCACACACACACCACCAGCAGTCGGTGCACGCTTTCACCGGGCACACAAACCACCAGCCGTCAGTGCACACTTTCACCGGGCACACACACCACCAGCCGTCAGTGCACGCTTTCACCGGGCACACACACCACCTGCCGCCAGTGCATGCTTCCACCAGGCACACAGACCACCAGCCATCAGTGCATGCTTCCACCAGGCACACACACCACCAGCCATCAGTGCACGCTTCCACCAGGCACACACACCACCAGCCGTCAGTGCAGCAGGCAGGCTCATCTCAGAGTTTCTTGGTAAATATGTGTTTGATGCCTGGGAGGGAGTGGGTCGAGTTTCCTTAAACTATGCTAAGTATGCAGGTGCAGTGCATGAACTCCTGTGTGAGTGAGTCATGCTGCCTGGGGCTCACTCACTCCACACTTGTAAATTGCGCCTGCACCAGCATTTTTCTCATTTGCAAAGTTCGGGGCATACGCACAGCTAGGCAGCCGCCACACCCTTGGGGATGACTGCTTCCTACAACCAGAATGGAAACAACATTCAGAGCAATGAAAACAAGTTCATTTGATGCAAAGAACTGTTAACAAAAACCATGTCCAGCTATTGTAGATCTGGCAACTTAAACAAAACAGCAACAAAAAACAAACAAGCATTGGCATAGCCAATTGGTCTCGCTTTTTGGACCCTATAAGTATTTAGTTATGCAGCAGAATATCCTTGGTGCAACAACATCCACTGTTGCCTGGCTAAACACTTATAAGGTCCCAAATGGTTGTATGACGATCCATCGGAAACAAAGACCGCGCGGCAGTTTTCATCGCGGTCATAACATCGCACCGGCAGTCACATCGGCAATTTTCTCATCGCACGTTGTTGCGACGCAAATGCGGGCATGTAATTGGTTAGCGTGTCACATCGGCAACTTTACATCGCCCGACATGACAACGCAATGTTTGAGCCCACACGTTTCAGACTGGACAATGGCTATGATTCTACAGACTGCACTGTCAATGTGTACTTGAGGGAGAAGTGAGTGCCTGACCCTCTCTTGCAATCCACAGCCTTCATCCTGAGCCGAATTCACGAATGTGCTTTTCTATCCGAAATCTTAGTTCTAGCAATGCCGTTCTACGACATACACTGTGCACCGCTGGGAAATCTATATCCCGGGCCTTTGAATAACACCGAGTTTAACAAACCATTAAGCACACACACGAGGAAATAAATACCTGATTGAAATATGCGGGATGTCAAATGTTTTGAATGGAAAACCGAGATCAAGACATGGTTCTTCCTCTTATTTCCCTTTTCTCCCTCACACATGCACATTTAGTTGATGTTCGTTTTTAGCATCTACGTTTGGCAGATGTTATTCTTCTACATGTGACTCATGAAAAAAAAATACCAGAGGAGTGTTCACCTTTCACCCGCCACCATTGAGGTTTTGCTCCAAACTGGACTTGTATCTGAAAACAATACGGCTACCTACAGGGAACTGTCTCCATCGTATCTTTACGTCTCCTGTGAAGAGGAGCGATAGAGAATAGCATGCAAAAAAAGAGGCTATATGTTTCCCTGCGCACATCGTGCTCTCGAGACTACTGGACCTCACGAGAAATAAAAACGTAATGTTAACCTGACATAGCGCAGTAGCTCTAATGTTCTTCACACAGGACTTAAACAAATGCCCAGTATAAAAATGCCATCAGCCATCCTTCCACCCATCCTTAATTCATGCATCCACCCACCCAGTTGTGATAGCGACTGTTTTTTTTTTTAATTTGCATCTGCGCCATTATAACATATGTAGGCTGTGGATACGCTTGATAATAACAACGTTTCTGTTGCGATTGTGTCGCCCAACAAGATTGTAGCCAGCATCTCAGACCGTTTCTGTTCTGCATTTTTATAAAGTGGGGCATGTACGTGACATTGTAATGGCATAATTTTTTTAAGTTGTCTCAGCCCGTCTATTGCAAAAGAGGCTATCTGTTGCTGTACCTCACGAGAAACAAAAAAACGTAATGTTAATCTGACATAACGCAGTAGCTCTAATGTTCTTCACATAGGACGTAAAGCTCTAATGTCGTGTCATAAATAAAAGTACATCTAGAGGCTGATTTGGATCTTGGTGGGGTGTACAGCAGCGGAATAAGTGTAATACATGCAAATTGCAAGCTCTGCACTAAGGGAGAGGATTTGGCCACACAGATAGCGCTGCCGACTTTGGTGCTGGGAACTAAGGTTCGAGGCTCGCCTAATCCACAAGAAATTTACAAGTGCTTTTTTTATGTTTCTGATTAAAATGCATAAACAAACATAAATCATAAATCAGCAACATAAAAAAGAAGCACTTGTAAGTTTCTTTAGTTTCTTTTATTTTAGTGGGTCAGGCGACTTACTTATTTGACGTAATGGTCCATGCGATGTTATAGCGTGCGTCCACCCATCATCCATCCATTCTTCATGCACGCATCCAGCCACTCATAAACCCACCCATCCAGCCATCGGCTAGCAACCACCCAGCCATACATTCAGCCACCATCACCCATCCATTCTGCAACACCCACCATCACCCATCCATTCACTCATCCATCCATGCAGTATGCAACACATCCACCCATCCCCTTGCAACCACCCTAATAATGTTCCTTGTAGCTCCGCCCATATTAATGCCACCCATTCATCCACCAATATCCTTCCATTCAGCCATCCATTCATCCACCAATATCCTTCCATTCATCCACCAATATCCTTCCATTCATCCATCCATTCATCCACCAATATCCTTCCACCCATCCATCCATCCTTCATGCATGCATCCAGCCACACCCAGCCATACATTCAGCCACCATCACCCATCCATTCTGAAACATCCACCATCACCCATCCATTCACTCATCCATCCATGCAGTATGCAATCCACCCATCCCCTAGCAACCACCCCTAATAATGTTCCTTGTAGCTCCGCCCATGTTAATGCCACCCATCCATCCATCCATCCACCAATATCCTTCCATTCATCCATCCATTCATCCACCAATATCCTTCCATCCATCCATCCTTCATGCACGCATCCAGCCACTCATAAACCCACCCATCCGCCCATCCCCTAGCATGTCATGTTTTTCACCGTTCGCATCGCGCTGTGATTTATTAAACGTTTTGTGACACATTTGCCAATTTGTCATGTTTTTCAACATTTGCATCGCACTGTCATTTATTACACATTTTGTGACACAGTTGGCAATGTGTCATGTTTTGCATCACGCTGTGATTTGTGAAACATTTTCTGACACATTTGCCAATTTGTCATGTTTTTCACCATTCGCATCGGCAATGTGTCATCGCACTGTCATTGATTACACATTTTGTGCCACCGTTGGCAATGTGTCATGTTTTGCATCGCGCTGTGATTTGTGAAACATTTTCTGACACATTTGCCAATTTGTCATGTTTTTCACCATTCGCATCGGCAATGTGTCCTGTTTTGCATCGCGCTGTGATTTATGAATTTCAACATTTGCATCGCATCATTTTCTGACACAGTTGGCAATGTGTCTTGTTTTCCACCATGTATTCCGACATCGCATCGCACTGTCATGTCTAACATCGCATGCGTTGTAGTTGCATGCGATGTTAATGACATCGCGCCGTCGTTGCATGCGATGTGAACGAAGATGCGATGTAAAAATCGCGCTGCGATGGCACCGCGAGGTTTTGACTCCGATGCTGTGGGCGCTTCCCGTCCCAAATGCGAGACCTATTGGCTATGCCAATGCTTGTTTTTTCATCCTGTTGGCAAAAATGGAGAGGCCGATAGAGACCCATCTCAGCACCTGTTTTGTAGAACTGCTGGTGCTGAGCACCAGCAGGACGCGGCCCACTTAAAGCCCTGCCTAAACCTGCCCCATTTGGTAGTAAATATTCCAATAATAATTTTCTCGGCACTCTTCACTGTACATACCTCCCACATTTACTACCAAAACATATCGGCGTGTATGGAGATATCTGCCAATGTGGTGGAGATCTCAGTGCAGAAAAGATAGGAAAGACGGAGACAAAGGCTGTAGATTTGTGAAGACAATTTGGTAGTACCTGAATAGTACTACTGTACTACTTTACATACTAAAAATGCAGTTTGTGACCCGGGCTCTGTATGTCTGCGTTTGTTGCGTGTGCCTCTGGTTGTTGTTGGTGCATGCTTGTTTGGTTCCTCTGTCCCTGTCAGGATAATGGCATTGAATGTTGCCCCCTGTGTGTCTTCACAAAAGCCTAGTCCACTTTCCACTGACCTGGAAGGAATGGCCTCTGTCACCGCCTTACATAAGACATCTCCTAGATGATTTGTAACCTAAACCCGCTATTAGATCATGCAGCAGTAAACACCGTACCTGAGAGTCATCAGGTGTGAAATTGGTTCTATTCCCCGCCCTGCGGGCTCCAGGAGCAGGGAGATTGTTCATCCAGGCATGCGTCCCCGCAGGGCCAAGGCAGGGCATTCATGGCCGGGCCTCCGCGCGCAGGAAAATGCGCGAGCAAATAATTCACCATCATCAAAGGCCGCGGTAATTGTCTCCCGAGAGAGGGAGGACGCGCGCCGGGAGGACTATTGTTGGGTTTGAACTTTGTCAGGCCACTCTGGAGGCCGCCGTGTCGCTCACGAGAAATACCTTACCCTGTGAGAAAATGCGCAATAAAGGAAGGTTTGGAAAAAGGGGTTCCGACAGTTGGTCAAAAGGGTCACTTTTCAGGAAAAGTATACCAACAGAACAGAAATTAGATAATATATAATTCACTGCTCAGTGAACCTTTCGTCATCCAATGCATTCATAAGGGGCCTCTGCTTTTTATTTTATGTATATTTGCTAGAAAGTCAGCCTCGTCTATTCACAGTGCTAACCTTTACATCTCCTTTTTGGTACCACGCCCTACTCTGTCACATGGGCCCACCTCACGAGACAGGTTTCACGTTAAAATGTTACTTACAAAACAGAAACAATACCCCCAAACCTTACCTCCCCCCCGCCCCCACACTCACACACACACGATCAGGGAGTGGCAATTGAGGGGGTTATCACCTAAATCGTATTCTCCACAATTTCTTACACATTCTATCA